>NC_058117.1:2977500-3167508 GCF_914725855.1 Thunnus albacares | reverse complement strand
GACAGTAGAAAGAAAGAAGGGAAGGAGGGGTGAGAGGCGGGGGGGGGGGGGGGGGGGGGGGGGGGGGGGGGGGGGAGCCAGCAGTGAGGGCAGAGTGGCGTTAATCTTGGTTGACAGAAACTTCCGCAAGTCTGACAGGGGGAGGTCAAAGGTAACAAGATGGCTGGCTACACACACACACACACACACACACACACAGCCATGTCTCTACTGACTCCTCCACATTGAGCTATTCCGGTGTACATACCTTTATGTTTCTGAATGGCTATTCTTTCTATTTCTAACACCAAACCCCCCCCCCCCCCCCCCCCCCCCCAATCATATTCATACAGTCTAATAACATGTGTGTACATCTGTATTTTGAGAATCTCTTTTATCCACATCACCTCTGTATGAGACAGTGTCTCTCCTGACTCCTCACGCCTCCTCCGCAGCTTCTGGAACAGGATGACCAACTGGACCACTCCCCCCACCATTGAAACACCTCCTCCTGGGAGAAAACACACACAGGAAAAACAGTCGGTAAAAAAAAAAATCTAAAAAGGTGTCGCTACCCTAGAGCTAATGACTGTAGATGGCCTTCAGGTTGACCTCTTCACCACAACAATCATTGATCCACCTGTCAGTATCACGCTCCATCTTACCCTTATTTGTTTAACTCTAACTGTAACTGTGTGAACCAAATGTAAACAGAAGCTATAGGATTTTTGGAGCTCTGGACACTGGTCGGGTCAAAGTAGTACCTTCATGTAGCTTTGCTGCAGCTTATACTGAATTTAAAACAGGACGATAAGATGTCAGTTAAAGAGCTGCAGCACCACCGAGGACATTTTTGGACCTGCGGTACCAGTCGAACCTGAGCCACCTAGGCAAGGAAAGTGACAGCAGACTATGTATAGAAAAGGTTTCGTATACATCTGCCACAGCTTAGTGAGGAAACACTGTCCTGGGAAACAGAAAAAGGGGAATTTGTACTAAAAAAAAGCCCATAAATCTGAAAGATACTGTTTTGATTTGTGTATGTGAGACTGCTGGAGACTCACAGTGGCTTTAGCTGAACTTTACAATGCGTTCTCACTCCCAGTATGGACGTGAGGAATGATTACAGCAACCAGTGACTCTTTGTGAGTTTTGTGTTAATCAAGAGCACACATACTGACTACAATTAGGACACATTACATTCATATTACACATTCTAAAAAGTGACATAATAAAACACATTAAGAGCATGTGTGTGTGTGTGTGTGTGTGTGTGTGTGTGTGTGTGTGTGTGATTATAGTACCTTGTTGTTGTGTGTCTGTTTGACGTTGGGACTTCCATGGCTGTGTGATTGTAGATGGATGTTATGCTGCTCCACCCTCCCTTCACTTCTGTCCTGGCAGACACACACACACACACACACAAACACACACACACATGAACATGGAACACATGTATGACAGCTCCGCACTTCACAGCACCCCAAACCTCCAGCTGATGATGCCAACTACCTGTCTGAAAATGACGTGATGTCACCGGGCTAGATCGTTGCTTTTTCAAATTTCAAAATAATACAGGGCGGTGTTTCTTTCTTGAGGAAACTATTTTGGCAAAGTGTAAATAGTACAGCGTTTTGGAGCGCATATCAAAAAGGGACAACGGCATGATCTTCATTTCATAGTTTGGTCAAGTCGTGGAATTGATGCTAATTAGCTACAGCTGTGCCGCTGACAGTCGTCATAGCTTGAAAAGTCAACTGAACTTTCATGAGACTTTTTGTTTCATGAGGTAAAACATAAAACCTTTGTAGCAAAGTGAAGTGTTTTATTAAATGTATGTTGTTGGTCACAAAAATATGCTTCTAAGGTTCATATTTTAAGATTTTTTTCTGTAAATGATGTAAATTTCATCTCAGTTTCCTTTGAGCTGACCTTCATTTATTCTACACACTGGCTGACAGACGGCGTATTTAGCTTCAGCTAATAACTTGTGAGCTAGTCTTCCAGTTCACATACTACATAAATAATCACCTTATATATTTCTCTGACAGAATATTTAAATATTCATGTAATTACAACGACCGGATGATTCTGTTGTTGACTTGTGGAAACAGCCTTGCTCTTATTTTGAAATATTCCGCGTTTTCCACACTAGAATAACTGTAAACTACTCCAAACTAGACAGCATTTCACTTTCTTGAAGTGTTCCAGTGTTACTGGCTTTTGTCTTCTATATTTGTCTTAATCAACTAATCCCATGTGCAGACTCAAACCAACTAATAACTCTTAATTTGCTAACAAGCACTGTCTGTATTCACAGTCTGATATATCTTATTCCTCCACTGTTGTCCAAAAAAAAAAAAAAAGATGAAAACACATCAATGAGCCACATTGTTGCACTGAATGACATGTTCCTTCATCACCATGAACACACACTCACACACACACACACACACTGCAGTTTATTTTGACTTGATCACCACACACACCATCCTGCTGCCAGAAATACTCACTAGAGCACCAGATGTGGACCAAACCCACTAATGAAAATAGTCCCCAATAAATGCACTGTTTCCTCCTGTTTGACTAATCTTTGCTGGAAACTGTAGTGGCAGAAAATACTTTTTTAAAAAACTAAACTATATATTTGTGGCTCGTTTTTTTTTTTTTTTAAAAATGTAGATCTTCTGTAGGATCTGGTGGGTTTTGGGGCTGAGTGCAACAGGAAGTGTTGAGAGAAAGAACCTTGTTGGTTTTGAGCTTTTCATGAGATTTCCTGACATTAAGTAAAATATAGAATGACATCAGACTTTTATTTTGAGAAGAATGTGAATGATGATCGATGTAAACGTGTAGAAAAGGTTCATCAGCGCTGAGAGTTCATATGAGCATCTCATGTTTACGTACAAGGATGAAGATCAAGCGTAGGTTGCTGACACACGCTCGTACTCTGAGGTGTGATTTAAAGGTGAAAGACTTCTTTAAGTGAGTCCAGTGTGAGGTTGGTGCTATTTTTTTTAATCCTTCAACTGACAAACACACACACACACACATCAAGGCTCAAAGTCCCACTACTGTGTTGTCTTAACACTGTCCTAACAAGCCTACACAGGCTGCTTACAGATTAGCCTCTGGCTAATTCACACTACCATAGTGTGTGTGTGTGTGTGTGTGTGTTTGGATATCTGTGCCGGTTGAAAATAGACGGTAATGGTCGCTTTCTATCAAGCTATGACAATCAGTGTTTGGATGACAATGGGTCGGACATCGTTTCAAAAAGAAGACACACGTTAATGTTTGGTGGGATGACACGTAGCGTCGGTGCCAGCGCCTTCTCACGCTTCAGTGACTAAATGAAAGGCTGGAAATTACCTGTGAGATAGTTTGTTAGATTGGAAACATCCTGTGAAAAACAAGGTTTATGTTCCTGAGTAAAAATCTGGGGGGTTTGAGGTCAAATCAGGACGTGGTACTCTCTTTCTTGATAACCTGTAATGTGCACCATATTCCTTCCACTACAGCCTTCTCACACTGGACATAACTTACAGTGGTGTGTTTACATTTATGATAGAAATCAACGTGACCATTCATAATGTTGTCTATGAATCACCCACGTTCCAAAGTTCTTTCACATAAAGAAAAAAACCAGCTCAAATAGATCAAAGCAGGATTCTAAACAGATTGGAGGTATGGAGTAGAGCCCAGCTGATATCAACGTGAACATGCTTTATTATACAGTATATAAACTGTACACAGCGCACGCAGCCGTTTAAATGCAGTCCAATTAAGCGATTCGTCTCTCCGCGCCTTGATAGGAAAAATAACAAGCGCTATGCGATGTTACCGCAATGAATTTAAACCTTTAAATAGAAAGCATGACCTCACTGTTGCTATGGTGCATTATGTTTGTGTGGTATAATGTGCAAAGACTGCTTTAGCACTGTTGGAAGACAATGTCTTTCAATAGTCTTTGCCAAAAAAAAAAAGCTTATTAGATGTCATGCCAGTTGTTGTGTGTGCTACACAACTTTCTTTTTTTTTTTTTTATTGCTGCCATCAATTTCATGTGTTGTCAACTTCATCTACAAAAATCAGCTTCACATCCAGAAAGCCAGGGCTCTTTTAAGTTCACTACACAGTGTGAGTTTTTTCTTTTCATTTGGCAGGAATGAATGGATTGAATGATAAACTCAGTGCTAACCAGACAAATATGGGGCATTTTGTCAGTTATCTCTAGGGCATGAATGTTCAGCCCATTCATGTGTGTAGAAATCAAGCAGTGTTTGTGGTTTAAAAAAAGAAGGACTGTGAGCACTGGTGGTTACCACAGCTGAGAAAAAAGTGTCTGCAAACAATTGTTTGCGCAGCCTTTGGTAATGCATCTGTTAAGAGTTTCAACCATGAGACCCCAAGACACCCCGATAGGCTGGCTGGCTGCTGTCTGTCACCATGTTTGTCTTCTTTACATGGTCAGAACTGTGGAAGCCAGCAGATCAATCTATTAGTTGGTCATTTAGCTAAGCTGGGCGTTTAGCCCACAGTGAACAGTAGCCAAATGGTCAGTCAGTGATGTAAGTCCCCGATTGTTAAGACAGAGGTGTTTTTCTATCCTGCAATCTATCAGACTGGAGTGAAAATGTTTGCTTCCCTGATAGTTCATGTCTATTTGACAGACTGAATTACTCAATCACATAAACTGTACCAGGCCGCATGAAGAAAGACCATTTTTTAAAACAGCTGCAACTAACACATTTTTTCATTATTGAGAAATCTGTCGATTATTTTTGCGATTAATTGGTTAGTTGTTCGGTTGCTAAAATGTCAGAAAAATGTCGATCACTGTTTCCTAAAGGCCCACGCTGACGTCCTCAAATGTCTTTTGTCCCGACGAACAGACCAAAACGCAAAGATCATCACTTTACTGTCACACAAGACTGAAGAAAGCAGAAAATATTCAGATTAGAGAAGCTGGAATCAGATGGTTGTTTTTTTTTTTTAACTATTTTTCTTTATAAATGACAAACTATCAAAATAGTTGGTGATTAATTTAATAGTTGGTAATTAATCGATTAATTGACTAATGGTTGAAGCTCTACAATTTTGTTCCTACAACAAGGAGCTGTGTAGTTCAATACTGCCTTCAGGGCTGATTAAAGGGGATAAAAATCAACAAAACTATAACTGAAAATATCACTGGTTATGATTTCTGACAAAACCGCTCATTGAATTTTATCATTGTGTGGCTGTTCATTCAATCTTACTGGATCTCAGTGTAACTTAGTTGCCAGTTTAAGAGAGGACCTGAACAAGTAATCAACAACATGAAAGGCAGAGAGGTGTTTGCTGACAAGACAATGTGAAACTGAGTTAAGAGACAACACACTATTACACTTAATAACACAGGATCTTAAATGAACCTGTTACCAGCTGCCTGAACTTCAAAACATTAATATAGCAGCAAGAATTGCTTCTGTTACATCCAACAGGAGAAGTGGTGAAGTTCAACAAAGCTGCTGTTTAAGCTACACCCTCATAAACAAATTGGCAAGTTGAATGGGGGGAAGCTGTATGACAGTCCAAACATCCAACCCCCCCCTCAGAAAATGTTTTAGTCTGGTGACTAAGATAAACCACACATTAAAAGAGGTCACGTTCATTTGATCTGCTTTGTTTTGAGCTGAATTAAAGTAGTAACTTTGGGGGAACTTCGTTCTACAGCATTATAATTGCTTTGGAGAATGGGTGCACTAAACACCGTGTCTCATTTACATCATTAAGTCATTTCACTGCTGCCTTGTTTATGGTCTAGATTAACACATCTTAGAAACTCGTTTTTACAAGCCGTTACCGTTCATTCCTTACCGCAACATGCATCAAAGCATCCCAAAGGCGTTAATTCAACAAGTATGAACTTTTCGAGGAGGTTCGCCGAAAGGAGCAATGTCACTGGTAACAGTTAGCTTACCTTCACATACACTGTGACACTGTGGTTAAATGGCTGTTCGAAGCCCAAACTACTCCAGAGACTGAAACGACTTCAGACATCAGCGCTGTGTTGGTCATATCTTAACCGAAGTGACGAATGACTTCAATTATTAATTTAAGGTGAAAACTAGACAGTGCATTTGACGATAAGCAAGGCAGAATGAAAGTGACAGACTTGTGAAGTTACTACTCTCCATTGGAGCAAACTACCCAGTCCCACGTTCAGCTTTCAACCAATGGACACAGCGTTGTGAACAAACCGCTACTCCGCGAGCTACTTACCTTAACGGGCCAGTTGTTCGTTAGCGGGAGAACCGGGAGGTGTAGCAGGAGAAAGGAGCAAACCGGGAGAGCTAAGCCTCCGTTACCGAACATGGTTCATTCATGTCATGGACCGACAGCACTTCCCCTCCCCTTACCTCCGCTCCCCTCCTCACTCCTCTCCCTCTGCCCTCCTTCCTCCTCCCATTTTCGACCCCCTTTTGATGTGGCGACGCCTCTCGCTCACACGCTACACAGACCTTCCCACTTCGTTTCATTCTTTACAAAATGTGGATGATTTGTATTAGTTTTTTTTTTTTTTTTTGAAAAAAATATGTTCAGTCATAATAGCCGTTTAATAACCCTAAAGAGTAAAGAAAAAGTTATTTCATTTAGCTTATATTTAAAAAATATTTCGTTTTGTTCCGTTTTAGTTAATTAATTTGAGTCAGTCTACCTTGTTGTGTTTAAAAAAAAAATAAATAAATAAATGAAACGAGTTATTGTTGAATTTCTACACTTCACTACAAATAAATGTGTGCAGTTATCATTTTTTAAAAATGAGGATCTTTCTGATCAATTTCTAAAATGTTTTCCAAGGCCTACTTTTATTTATACTTTGTTTATTACTGTTCATTTTCGCCCATCCAGTCTTATCGCTCTCGTTTTTTTTTTTTTTTTCTCCATTGTCCGTCTATTCATTACTATTTTTAGGCTGCCTTTTGCTGAATTCTGCAGAACACTGTATGTCCCTTCCAGCCTCAGAAATGTCAACCTGTTTCTACGAGGCTCTATTTAATCCTACATTTGATCTTATATCTGCTAATGGCCCTCCTTGCTCCTCTTGTTGTGTGTTCAATCATTATAACACATGACAGCTGCGAGGAAGCCATACTATATTGTGTAAATGCACAATCAACAATGACTGCAGAATATATAAGCAACTGTCAATTTGTACAGTAGTGAACATGCTTCTCATTGAAATATACTTATTTAAACATTGAAACAAAGGTTTTATTCACCTAGACATCCAAAAAACTTTCACACAAACAATTTCAGACATCTTTTGACCTGCAAATCACCAAATTAATACTCATGGGTACTTAACATCTGTAATACATTTCTAATAGGCTACACCAGAGCTCTGACGTCTTCTAGTGGTAATAATGTAAAACTACATCACAGTAGAGTGGACCCTGAGTGAATGAATGAATGCATGAATGAATGAATAAAGGCCCCAATCTGTGATACTGAAGGGGAGCTATAAACGAAAGACTGATTAATCGATTACATTCTCAAAAAAATTGCTCTTACATGAATCCCTTTGCCCTTCACAGTTCAGGCTGCTCATCAGGATCTGTGTGATGTGTTTGACACCGTCTTCTCCCTCACCAATACCAAACACTGAGACCAGAGGGAGAGAACACATTACACCCGTCCTTACATTGGTTGCTTGTCAGTAGGCTATAGATTTTTATTTTTTTACTTGTTTTTGAAGCATTTGCATCAATCTACTTGTCTGACATGCTTGCAAAGTATGAACCATAGGTCTATGACCCTTCAAGTCCTGTGGCATGAGTCTTTTAGTTGTTTATTACATTCTTATCATTTTCATTTATTGTGTGCGTTAGCCTCAAATTGTTTTACTGTTTACATTTGTTCCGTCTTATTGTCAGCTTGTCTGTCATCTATGAAGCACTTTGAATTGCACTGACCTGTATGAAAGGTACTGTGCAAGTAATGTTTAATTGATTGATTGATTTGCATGGTTTACCTCTTACCTTTTTCAGATCTTGTTGTATCATTGGATCACATATAGTGCGACCATGGACCTTGTGTTTTTCTATTTTCTCAAATATCTAATTTGAGATGGAAGGTTGTTAGAGAGTGAATGTGAATGTGCACACATGGCCAGGTGCCAGAGTACATGAGTGAACTCTTAACTCCTTACTGTCCAAACAAGCCTCTTAGATCTGCTGGGTTAGGTCTGCTAGCTGTTCCAGAGTCCAGGTTAAGGTCAGTGGGTGATCGAGCTTTTACTGTACTGGCACCTCAGCTTTGGAACAGTCGTTAGTATTTGGTCTGCTGACACTGTTACTGCTTTTAAATCCTGTGTTAAGACACGTTTTGACAGACTTGCTGTTTTGCCTGACAACTAGTCTTATTATTATTATTATTATTATTATTATCTTTACATAATACAGCTCTGTTGTGCAACCACCTGATTTTAAGTTTATTTTAATAGTTTTATTTGTTTTACCTGTTGGATGATTTATTTGTACATTTCTTTTATACGGTCTTTTAATTGTGTGCTTGTATTTTGCTGTTTTTTTTTAATGTTTTTCTTTTTATATTTGATTGATTTTTATCCTGTCTATGAAAAGCACTTTGTGCCCCTAGCTTGAAAAGTGCTGTACAAATAAAATTATTATTATTAAGATATGCTCGTTCTACCTTATCATGCACCTCCATTAATTTTTTTCCCATTTTGATTCGGGGCCCCCGGGATCCCGACACATGGACCCATGCCCGGACTCTTCTGGTATGGTGCCTACATTTCCCAGACTACATCGCTGCTGGTGCATTCGCCATATTGCCTTCGCCTAAACGCGCTGGCTGGATAGGCAGTATCCACAACTGAAAATGTAAGTACAGAAAACAACCATATTTTAAGCAAGCTAGGAATATTTCGCTTCTATGTCTGTATGTGTGTAGCATCGGCGGTTCACGTACGAGTTTGCAGCTGTTAAAACGTTGAAAATAAGGTAAAAAAGCACACAGCTGACCTCAGGAGATTGGTGCGTCGGCTCGGGCTCTGTTGTTGTTTTTCCCTCTTGTCACAGCGACAAATTACAGTCACTACTCCCTCGCTATATTTTAGATATTAGCGTTTTGTGCGGGTAGCTTTAATATTTAAATTGTCATGAAGGAACTGTTTCACACGCCTGTGAATTCGTCGTCTTCTATCGGCTACATACATGCTATATCTTGAGCTTATTTCGCCTCTAATGTGAACGTTACGAAGAATAGCTAAGTTAGCCGATTGGGGTAGCTAGTTAGCATCAGCCACCACAGAGATTTTACGTGAAATATGTCTATTAACTGTAATTGATTTGCTAGCACCAGTAAGATTTACTTAAACAAATGCCAATGTATACTCCTTGTCTTGTGCTAGCTTGCAAAACTATATGAAAATATGAAAACCATCGACTATATAGTGTACCTAATTTGAGTCAGTTGTTACAATATTTTGGGTTTTGTTTATTGGCATGAATTGATAATTGCGGTACAGAGAATGTACACGTTGTGGTCAAGACGCTCCAAGGTTCACATCTCTGTTGTTTTTGTTTCTCCTGACATTTTTCAGCTTATCCGCAAAGATATACCAGCTTGGCATCGACAAGTCAGTGTGTTATATATGGACCACCCCCCCTTTCACCTCTTGTCTGTCACATGTATGGCAGCATGGTCACACAGCTGCAGATGTGAAAATCTGATATTCGGCTTTTTATCTTATCTATTAGTCTTTTTTTCCAGCGGGCTGTTAGGTAGCAATGCAGCACAAATAGCTCATTATTCCCGATGTCCAGTATGGGTTACCCCTGGTTGACTGGAAGATACTGTATTTTGCTCATATTTTCAAATCACTTACAGAGAGGCAAGAGAGGAATTTTCTCCTTGGTAGTAAAAAAATATCATCGCCAGATAGACAATACTGTACAATTGTTCAGAACCTTTTAAAACGGAAGCGTCTAAAATCAAAATTCATGAGCTTAAATGTCTCAAACATAGAATTATGATATGAAAATTCAATTTTTTGATGTCTTTCCAATTTTGCCGTTTCTTGTTATTTCTTTACTTTTAGAAATCAGGTCATATACTCTAAACCTACAGGGTGCAGGCAAAATATCAAAAATAGATATATAATGTAACGCAGTGCAATTGTCATGTATTTAACAAGAATTCTTGAATAACTAGCCACATAAGAAATATCCTAATAATAAATGTTTTTGGCAGCAAGAACATTTCCTCTGGTGGTGATTTATTTTTCCAAATTAACAAATTTGTGTTTATGAAAGCATGACAATAATAAATTAATAAAATGATTAAAGGCTATGTAAGGCTCAAATTTAGGTTATTAAAATATGTTAGAAAAGTAGCTCTACTCTTAAAAACATGAAAACATGGAAGAGAAGTAGTGAACGTGTCACAAATGCTAATGAACAGCCATGATGAAGAACAGCAGTTGAGTCTTCGCTGTCTGCATGTGGTGTAGCAGCTGGGTGTGAACATAAACCTGCTTCTATTTTATGAAATAGAAATGACTATTATTTCACATAGATTCACTGATCCTTCAATGTTCTTGAGATGCAGCAGTTGAAAAGTAGCAGTTGAAATCAAATCAGAACAGATGTCTGTCTGTCAAGTTGTATTTTTTTACATTCTCTCACGTTTCATTTCTAAACATTTCTATTTATTGCGTTCTTTTATTAAATCGGTCTCACGAAGCAGGAACGAAAACTATCAGAAACCATGTTGTGGTAAATAAACGTGTGTATATGTGTGTGTGAACACCACAGTGTGGCTGTGTAATTTCTGAGTATCTGTCGTATGATAAAAGTGTAGATCTGTGGATAATAAAAACAAACATACACAGACATTTGGCAGGAAAATTGTTTTGTTGTAACTAAAACCTTCTGACCTATCAGCAGCTGTCTTTATTATGTTTTTATTGAAGACATGTTTGCTACATCGTTATGCAAACTGCTGTATAGTTGACATCTAATTTCCTAAAGCTTTTTGTTTTTAAAATGCACATGACAAAGCAAATAAGATCAATATGATCACAAGTGACTGATGACTGAGGTAAAAAAATGATTTATTAGCACAAGACAATTATCCACAAAGGAGTTAGCATTAAACCACTGGCCTTAAAGGATACATTCATGTGACTATTGTCTTCAAACAATAGACAGGTGTCCACATGATGACTGAAACATGTTCTGTTTGCTGTAATTATTCCTCCTGTCTATACTGCACATATCTTTTGTTACTATCCATCCTCTGCAGCTCAACAGAGATGTCCAGAGAGAAACAAAGAGGGAACTTTGAACTAATAAGAGTGAAACTTTAGATATCTACTTTATTTGACTCGTTTGGACGACTGAATCCTTGTGTTCTGCTTCTGATAAACACATAATACATCTCGGCTCTTACACTGAAAGCACATTAGGGAGAAATGATTCCAGCAACTGACACCTGGCATCATATGGGCATTTAGCTGTTAAAAAGATAGCTTCACTATTTTTTTGAACCTATCTTTTAAACTGAATGTCCAAGTTTAATAGTTTGAATAACAATTGAATGAAGTAACTCATTTATGAAAGGTTTTTCTGAGCTCAGGAGGTAGAGCAGGTTGTTCCGTCCTTCCTGTCCACATGTCACAGTGTACTTCAACAACAAGACACTGAACCCCAATGTCTCTCAATGTCCAAGCCCCACCCCCCACCCCCCCAACAATTCACCATTACACCTTTAGATTTTTAAGAAAATCTCATTTTGTTTTTGTATTTCAGTTTTGCAGCGATGACCCAGACAGTTCAGACCAACGGGGTTCAGCCCCTCAGTAAGACCTGGGAGCTGAGCCTGTACGAGCTACAGAGAACTCCACAGGTAACGATTCATACCGGATCACTTCATTCACATCAGTGTCTCATCTCATCATTTCACTTTTTTATTAATGCTGTCATCAAGTTTGTTAAGTTGCAAAAAAGTGAGATGTAGCAGTCACTTTCTCCAGGGATAATGTAACAGCTACTGTACGGTATATGGGACATATTTGATATATATATATATACACATTTGGAGGATCTGGAGCTGCCCCATGCTCCTGAAAATAGAACATGTAGATGTGCAAGATCCAAAAATGATGACTCAGTTATTACAGTTATGAGATTTTGGGGGAGCTGAAAACATGAATCAGACCCTTGAGCTGTTTCCACATCAGCTATGCAACCCGCTCCTCAGAAACCGTAGACGTATCTCCGCGTTTGTACTAATCTACATCGCACTCTGTTTTCGTACTGGCACAGGAGGCTATAACAGACGGACTGGAGATTGCGGTGTCGCCCAGGTCCTTGCACAGTGAACTCATGTGTCCTATCTGTCTGGACATGTTGAAGAACACAATGACAACCAAAGAATGTCTGCATCGCTTCTGCGCTGATTGTATCATCACAGCTTTGAGATCTGGGTGAGTATTTCAAAAACATGTAGGAACCAGGAGAGTTTCTCATGGGGGGTGGGGAGGGGGTGGGGGGGAGAGAACACAAATGTCAGAGCTGCAAGTTAATGACCAGTGGTGACCTATGAGGGCTTCAGAAATCAGCAGACACATTTATCCATGTTAGAGGAGCTGAAACAATTAGAAAATATTCTGTCCCTCACAATGCTCAGTCCTGCCTCCGCTGCTGTCATCAACCATTAAATCATAGAAAATGACATGTTATTACACTGTATGTCATCAGCAACGATGTTAGCTTAGAGAAGCACTTGTGGATTAGTCAGTCATTATCTTATTCCTGTAAACAGTGATGTTTTGTTTTAGTTATGGTTTTCACCATAACTCCCTGAAACGGTGCTGAAGAAAGCCCAAGAGAAGGTTTGTGTAGATCAAGTGTGCAACGTCGGTCAAAAAGAGGCTCCACATAACTGTACTGTTGAAATGAAAATATATGTGTTGCTTCAGTAATAGTAGTCTGTATTGTCAGTTTAGTTTGTGATACTGATGAACATGTTGATCTGTCTTTTTCAGTAACAAAGAGTGTCCTACCTGTCGTAAGAAGCTGGTGTCCAAGAGGTCGCTGCGTCCAGACCCTAATTTCGATGCTCTGATTAGTAAGTGTTTTGTCTTACGGTTTGTTTCCACCGGGCACCGGTCTGCGTCACGTTCTGGCTGCGACACAGCCGCTTTAGTCGATGCTTGTGATCCCACCGGACGCACCGCAAACGCCTTTCAGAAGCGTCCCAGAAGCGGCTCTCCACTCCAGCTCCGCTAAAATTACGTGCCGAGTGTATTTTTGACAGAAGCCGCGTGAAGCTGCGCAGAGCGGATTGAACCAGGGCAGGAAGGCAGACGGAGGAACGGTATAGAGCATCCAGTCGACACTCAGTGCAGACTCCCAATCGTATATCACATCACTACATCAACATTACGTCAAAACCACTGGCAGCAGGCCAGAAGTCAAGAGGACTTCGGTCAGAGGATGTTTGCCACCGTGGACGACGAGAGGGTTCATCTTGGAAGTGGAAAATCACAAGATTTTATGACATAGTAGAAGCACAAAAATCAAGGAAACATGACCAAACCAACAGCAAGTCAACACCAGACAGGCAAAGTAACCTTTTGTTTGTTTGTTGTTCTCTCTCTCTCTCTCTACATATACATATATATATCCATGGTTGTTACACAGATTATCCAGCAGCCTCACAAAGTACAGGCAGCGCTCCGCTTCTGAAACACTCCTGGTGTGGTATGACGCTGTGCGGAGGACGCAACAAAACTGTGTCGTAGCCAGAATGCGACGCAGCCGTGTCTGGTGTCAGTAAGGTTCAAGGAGTCAGCGTTAAAAAGATGGAGGAGGAATCAGATATTGTTTAAAATTCTATCATTTAGTCTTGGTTTCATTTATTTCCCATCAGGTAAGATTTATCCCAGCCGTGACGAGTATGAAGCCCACCAGGAGAGAGTGTTGGCCCGCATTAGCAAACACAACAACCAGCAAGCCCTGTCCCACAGCATAGAGGAGGGGCTGAAGATACAGGCTATGACCAGGTAAACACACACACACACACACACACACACACACATATATAACATAATGCAGACACACATATAGATCTCCGTCTGTTCTAATAACTGCGTTTGTTTGTGTCAGACTGCAGCGTGGTAAAAGACACACAGTGGAGAACGGCAGCGGAGCTGAAGACAACGGAGACTCCTCCCACTGTAGCAACGCTTCTGTCCACAGCAATCAGGTCGGTGATGATGTCACACAACACATGATGATGTCATCTGATGGCATGTGTGCAGCTTCTTTGACATCAAATCACTCTTGTACATATTTTTATCCTCAAAATACATAAAAACAAGTAAAGCAAGTGTCAATCTTTATAAATCCGGTCGTCATTCTGCTCTGACCGTTGAAATATTTAGTGCGACAGTTGCAATCTGGATTCTAGTTAAGTGGTGTAATGATTACATTCAAAAGCAACACACACTTAACAACTGTAAGCTGAGACTCTGAGAACCTGCCTTGCCTCCAGGTGTGGGTTGTCTGTTTATAACTACTAACCATGTAGTTGACCATATTCCTACCAGGAGGCAGGTCCCAGCATCAAACGCACCAAGACGAGTGATGACAGCGGTCTGGATATGGACAACGCTGCTGAGAACGGGGGCGGGGACTCTGTGATCGATGGCGGCGCCAGCGAAATAGAACTGGTGTTTCGGCCACATCCCACCCTGATGGAGAAGGATGACGGTCACAACAGGTGTGTGTGGGGGGTGACCGGTCTTAAAAATGAAAGCACATCTTCACCGTCTTGTAGAGGAGGGAGATGAAATTAGCCACGAGCATCTAGCCACATCTATTTATGTACTGTGTATTTATCAAGAGTGGTTATTTACACACTTGTATCTGTTTGTGTGTGTGTGTCACTGCAGTGTGGAGTTCGTCCCTCGCTACATTAAGACGTCCGGTAACGCTACAGTGGATCACCTGTCTAAATACCTGGCTGTCCGACTGGCTCTGGAGGAGCTGAGAAGAAACGCCGAGGCTAGTCCTGTTAACGTGGAGGCAGCTTCAGAGAAACAGTACACCATCTACATACCTACTGCTGGAAACCAGTTCACTGTGAGTACACACACACACATACATACAAACACACTACCTTTAGACACATTTACACCATCTATGAAAAACCTGATTTAGGGATTGTTGATAAAGATCTCCCACATCCTTTAGCAGAGACAGAAACCTTTCACTCAGTTAATTATACCTTCAGTCATTTGAACAGCAGCTGTTTGCCTGTTTCCAGAGAGAATGGAGCAACTGTTAAGAGGGTTTTTTTTTTGTTCAGCTGAGAAGCAGTAGATGTTTTCTAACTTGTACACATGCTACTACGTTGGATTGATGTAGTGAAGTCCAGTTTCAACCGTTTCATCTCTGTTCATCACAGGTTCTGAACGGTTCTTTCTCCCTGGAGCTGGTCAGCGAAAAGTACTGGAAGGTCAACAAACCCATGGAGCTCTACTTTGCCCCTACTAAAGAACACAAGTAGACACACATAAACACACACACACACAAACACAAACATACACACACGCACACACTAGTAGGAAGTACACAGTTGGACTTGGCTACACTTGTTACACACAGACGAGGAGGAGGAGGAGGAGGAGGAGGAGGAGGAGGGGTGAAGTGTGTCTGAAGGAGATGAGGAGGGTTGGTAAAACCCCCCAAAAGGACTCTTGTAAAAAGAAAACTTTGTTTTATATTCTCTGTTATCTTTCTCTGTGTCTCTTTCTATCTTTCTCTCTGTAGAAGGTAGCAGATCAGTACAGCAGCCAGCAGGTACAACTAAAGAGTTAACGGACTGCCAGCAGTGGTTGTAGATTCTCTCTCCAGCTCTGAAAACCAGGGTTCATTCATGTCAGTCTGAATTGCACGATGCTGTTCTCCAAGTTTAACAAAAAAAAAACAAACAAAAAAAAAAAGTATTATATTGTATTTTCCTTCAGCAAAGGCCCCTTTACACTGTGAGATCTCCTCTGTCCCAAACCAAAGCTGACAACTGTGAGAGAAACATGATGGAAGTATTCAATCCTCGTCTCAACTATCTCAATTCACGAGGTTCCCTCCCCCCAACATCGCAACAAGCTGCTCTGATTAATTGCTGTGAAGTGAATGTACAATGTGATCGATCAATCAGTCCCCCCCCCCCCCCCTCCGGCTGAGCTGAACCTAACAGACACACCTCATATCATCAGTGTAGTTACTACATGACTGTCTAAACAGTCGCCCTCCCTCGTTAAATGTTGTTTTTT
This sequence comes from Thunnus albacares, assembly GCF_914725855.1. Classification (NCBI taxonomy): domain Eukaryota; kingdom Metazoa; phylum Chordata; class Actinopteri; order Scombriformes; family Scombridae; genus Thunnus; species Thunnus albacares. Next base: position 3,151,175 of record NC_058117.1, on the reverse strand, counting down.
GCTGTGTGATGTAGTGCTACTGTTAGTTTTTCCCCTTAATAATATTCTATTTCATAAAATGTAATTATTTCTTCTGATGATCCATGTGAAGTGCCATTTTGTAACATTAAAAAAAACAACAACAACAAACAAAACAGTCCCGGCCTTATGATGATGTCATTTACTGTATTTTTTTTTTGAAAAGGAGCAGCATAGTTGGCTCGCCTGTGCTCGCATACACACTTTTTTTTTTTTTTAACTTCATGCATCCATTCATCAGACATTAATCACACTTTCTGACAGGCCTCAAAAGTGACATCACACAGTCAGAAGACAGACTGGGACCAGTAATTAGTGACTTACTGGTATCACACAGTGTATAAGGGCTTTGAATACTGCTTGATAAAAACGACAGCGTTCACACTGAGAAACTTTGACCAGCAGTGGGCAGTTCTTTCTTTATCAAGCTACACAGATTGGAACTTTTTTTTTTTTTTGTAACGTGTCAAGTGTTTTTTGAGCTTTTTTTTTTTTTTTTTCAATGTCTCTGTAGTCTTTCAAATAAAACTTGTAGAGAACTGTGAAGGTTTGAATGGCTGCAGTGTGTGTGTGTGTGTGTGTGAGAACAAGAAGGGGGAGAGAGAGAGAGAGCATCGAATGAATGGTGACTCTTGAGCGTGACGCTACCAGTGTGAACGCATAACAATCCAGCTGCATCATCAGCAGGGTTTGTTGCTGTGGCCTCAGACTCGCTGTGGAAACCCTGAGTAGTGACAGAGAATCTAACAGCTGTTGTCTTGATCTGTTACCTCGTAGGAACAAACTGTCCTCTTAATATCTGTGGCTGCTCTCTATGGCTTGTCCTTTTATAAATGTCTTTTTTAACATGGGGAGGAAGGAGTGTGTGTGATTGGAGGGGTGGATGGGGGGGTGGGGGTGGGGGTGGGAGGGTATTTCTGCAGCAGCACAGACAGTCAGACCATTACAGTATTCACCATCTCCTTTATTATTTCTACAAACCTACTGTTCACTAGAAGGCGATTGTCAGTCTATGGAGTATTTTATTCTCCACCTGATTGGATACATTGTCGTGCCTACATGTGACGATGTAGCTCTTTTTTTTTTTTTTACCATGTCAGAGAAATGTAAAGTTAACTGTAGGGAGCTTCAAACTTGTTCTAACAAACAGGACACACGTTAATATAGTCAGAATGTACCGCTGTGGCTGCTGCTAACAGCCACCAGGGGGCAGATACACTAATTATATGACTGGATTAATTGATGAATGTGTTGGTGCATCACCATCTGAGCTCACGTCAGGTGTAAAGACATTCAGTAAAGCCTGTCTGGACTTTTGTTTTCACTGCTGTTACATAACTGGATAAGTCAGAAGCAGCATTTTTTTTTTTTTTTTCCCTTTCTTTGCCAGACACACATCACATGTTTGATATTTTTGCAGTGCGTTTCTGATGTGACGCTTTAAAAAAAAAAAAAAAAAAAGTTATAAAACCTACAGCGGTGATGAAAAGAGCAGAGTTTCACATTGTCAGAGCACAATATTGTCACATTCCTGGATAAATACTTCACTACATTAAAAAGACAGAATGCAGCCCATTTTTACCACTTGACTGTGTTCAGTTTAAGACCACTCAGCTGGTATTTGTGAAAATGTATCACTGTTTCCTAAACCTTAGAAACTGACTAAATCATTTGACCTCAATGTCCATGCTTTTTTTTTTCTGAGCATGCAAAGTTCCCTCAACTGTTGCTAGTAAAAAAAAAAAACCTAGTAAGTGGACCTTGAGTTGAGTTCTGGTTCATACCTGCCTGTTAACGTGCCAAACATTTAGCCTCTTGATCAATGAATTGCCAGTGAAGTCAGTTTTAGGTCACATTATGGGTCCAAATGTAGAAAAACCATTTCAAAATAAAGGACTTGTTTAAGATCTGCAATAAAACGTCAGTCCGGTTGACTCCGTTTGTTTTCCCCCAGATCCCTCACCTGAAAAATCAATGAAAACAAGCTTCACTCCCGTCTCATCTGGTACCTGTCTGCCTGATTAGCTGTCTGTCTGTGTGTGTGTGTGGAAACTGTATACTGCATCTTTCTGTTTGGACAATAAACCTGAATCTGTGTGTTCAACACAGAACAAAGAGCACTGCTGCTGCTGCTTGTCGTCTTATTCATTTATTAAATCACTGAAACGAGTTAACAGCTTACAGGATCTTGAGGGGGTTTTTTTTGTTGTTGACTCCATCACCACCTAACATCCGATTGCTAAGATCTGTACTTCAGCTGTGTTTAATCAGCGTGTGTCTCACTTCTTCCTCTCCATATAAAAAGTGAAATTGTATAACAGTTGGTAAAGAGATTTTTCCAAGTGGATAAAAACTGTTTTTTTTCCACAGCTCCCACTAGTTTAGGAGGTTGTTAAATACTGACTTTAGAAAGGTGTGTTCCTGATAATTCTTCCAGGAAATGTTATAAATGTGTATCTTTAGAAAAAAAAATGGTTTCCTATTATCAGTTTAACATCAACACTGGATCACGAAAAAAAAAACAGCCTTAGTTCACAGGGAATCTGGAGTATTAATAATGTATAAAAATCTTTGGCGGTAACGTTAGTTATGAATGTTTTTGTACGTGCTTGCAGGCTGTCAGGACGTCAGGATTGTGCTGCAGGAAGGAGTTTCAGTCAACACAATCACACCTGTAACAAACACTGTCACTACTGCAGCTACAGTAACCAGGAAGCTGGTTCACTACCTTTGAATGAATCATTTTTTCATTGGTTAGTCTTATCTATCCATGTTCTGCTGCTTATCCAAATCCAGGTCACATTCATTCAATTAATTACATCATAAGCAATTTTGTAACATACTGCTTGGAAATACTGCAAAATGTATTATAACACTCAATACTTTTAAGCCATATTGTCTCTATTGGTTAACCATCATACTTCCATACTTCAGTCATTATTAAATTGCATTTATGGGGTATTAAAAGGGTCTTAAAAAGTCTTTAAAGAGTTCAGATTCTTCTTTCCAGCATTGCACAGTCAAAAACCACAGCCATGAACACCATAGCGACAGAGAGTGTGTGTGTGTGTATTAACACTTCATGTGTGATAGTGAAAAACACCCGAGACAGAAATCATTTAAGTATGTGTGAGAAAAAAAAAAACTTCTGTGAAAATCTTTTTACGGTGATGTCTGTTGTTCTTGGTTTAAATTCAGTTCCAACACTGAATCTGAATAGAATAATTAGAATTGGCTCAGATTATGAGTTTTATATGGATGAAAACTTTCCTCTCCTGATCCAATACCAGCGCTCTCACGTCCTGAATATGAAACATGTTTACTGGATTCCTTTTTATGTCAGGTCATTATTAGTAGGAAGCTTTATTTATTCAGGAAATCTCATTAAGATCAAGATCTCTTTTGCAACTCAGACTTTAGAACATGTACACAGAATCACATTCACATCACAATCATCATACACACTCAGACACACTACTGAAAACAATCAAACATAATGAGGAACAGCAGCGAGTAAAACTTTAAAAGTCCCTCATTGGAACAAGTGCTGTGTTACAGTTCAGAGTTTATATGAGGAGCTTTTAGAGCCGAGCTGTTCTGTGATCTGGTGTCATGGTTATCAGCTCTGAGCTCAACTAAGGATGTGAAATAATAGGTCTTATAAAGGAAGACACAGGTGACCTTCAGATAACTCACAGTGGTGAGTGACAGCTGTCTGCTGTAATGAATCAGATAGCGTCCAGAGGTTTAAAGGTGTTGGCGGCAGCATGAGTGTACAGGATGTTAGACTGTAGATTGCTTCCTGCTTTGAAAAGTGAAACCAGCTCTGCTCCGCTACAAGAATCCAATGTGAACTTTTAGTTTTTGAGCGAGATGTTCAACATGAGTTCTGTAGGACAATCAGCTGTCTAACCAAAGTATTTATAATGCTGCACTGTGTCAGTTAGTTCTCCATTTGGAGCATGGATAGGTGGTTTGAGCTCTTGTGAGTTTGAGTTAATAGTCCTGGAGAAGAAACCAGGAGATCACTGCTGCACTCAACACTGAGCTGCTATATGACTGTACCTGATAGCAGAAACAATGATTGATTGAAACTGTATTTAGTGTGGATTGTTCACATCCATCTGATACCTGATCTAGACACCATGTTATACTCTAAACGCCAAACTAGCCAGAATCCAGCCACTTCCTGTATCATACTACTGTTTAACCCTCTCAGTCCCAGCGGAACACCAGCGTCTCCTCCACCGTTTGTGAGGCTTTCAAACAAAGTGTGAAGGGTTCACATTGGTTATGGTAATTTAGCAAAGTATTCACATTCTGGTTGTTCACTCTCGACCTCCATCAGGGGAGAAAGGTCAGCGGTGTGGTTTGATTTGAGTAAAACAGCAGACTTTAAATGTCATTTTCCAGCTGTTATTGATTATGAGGCTGCTGTAAGTCCATTGCTGCTGTCAGTTTCACAGGTTTCATTCAGTGGTGTTACTCTTCTAATATTAGCTATCATAGCTGACACTCTCAGAATTCAGAATATGTATTTTGTAATAATCTTCATCATGAATCTTGAATGGAAATATTCACAAAATATATCCAATATTTCTTTTACTGTCAAATAGTTGTGAAGAAGGCAGTGCAGCAGACCTGTATAAGACCCGTGTAAGATGCACATTAATAGAGGTATGTTTGTTCAGATTCAGATTCTGTAGCATTTAATTGAAAATTATGCAATGACTGCTAATATAGAAATAATCTGAAGTGTTTCTGGTACAGTACTGTGCAAAAGTTTTAGGCACTTTAAATGTTTCAGTTCTTATCCATAATGCGACACTATCAGGGAGGCATCTGATTGGACCCAAGTCTACTCTGTAGAGTGACAATCAGCTAAAACATCCAGCCAGAGTCATAAAGAACTATCTTCATCAACAAGAAGAACAAGGCAACAGATGGTTTGACCTCCACAGAGCCCTGATCTCAACATCAATGAGTCAGTCTGGGATTAACATGAAGAGACAGAAGCAGCTGAGACGCCAAAATCCACAGAAGAAGAACTGAGGCAACTTCTCCAAGATGCAGAACAACCAACCTGCCAAGAACCTGAAACACTGTGTGCAGGTGTACCGAGGAGAACTGCTGCTGTTTTAAAGACAAAGTATCCTCACTTTACTTTTAGGGCCTAAAACTTTTGCACAGTACTGCAGCTCTGACATAACATGGGCAACACTTCTCTTCAGTCTTCAGTGAATTCTTGACAAAAGCTAAACTGAAAAGGTAAATATGGAAACTTATTTGCTTAGCTAATTTGATCCCTGCATTTTTAAAAGAAACAAAACAGTCACTTTCCGCCTTAGCTTTTAGTCTTTTATTGCAGATATAAAAAGAAAAAACATGAGTGGTACTGGTGAAAGTAGAAAAAAACACTCAATGAACAAAGATGTTCAGAAAATTATAATTATTTGGGCAAAAATATATCCTATCCCAGCAAGCACTGGGCAAAAGGCAGGGAAACACCCTGGACAGGTCACCAGTCTATGACAGTCCATCCAAGAGCAATCTTTTCCATTTCATCGACTTGGATGAGTCAGAAGCTTCAGAGAAGAGGAAGAACAGGAAGGAAAGAACCAGAGTGGAGGAGGAGGAGGAGGAGGAGGGGGGGAGATGTTGGAGTGAGCCGGCTGAGGAATCAGAGCAGCCGTGAAGCTGTTTGAAAGAAGCGTGGAGCTTTTCTGGAGAGAATGTGTCTGTCTGAGCGAAGCATCTGAAATGTGTCGGTTCTCTCTGCGTGGTTGGCAAACACAGACAGGGTTTGAGGTGCCAGCACCTCCCTGCCTGCCTGACAGCCAGCACTCCTAAATCCCACAGATGTGAAAAGTGAACTCAAAGAAGAAAAAAAAAAAAAGAAAAAAAAAAAGAGGAAATAACAGCAGGAAGACACTCAGCTCCAGTAGAAAAATAAACAGGAATCATGTCCAGAACCAGAGAAGGAGAAACACGTCCCTGTGATCGGCTCTGGTGTATATGGGCAGATTGTTGACTGACGTCTGTTTCCAGTTGGTTACTGTGAGGTCTCAGAGGATCAGACGGTCTTCCTGGCAGTCAGGACTCTGACTATAGAGCCCACTCCTCCTACTGCCAGAGCCTGAGGACACACACACACACACACACACACACACACACACACACACACACACACACACACACACACACACACACACATCATTCCCAACTTGTACCTGAGCAGACGTCTAATCAGCCAGAAAAAGTGTATGTACTTGTGTTAAGTTCAACAGCTGAAATCTGGAGCTGCAGGGACATGAGACAGGTTTTTAAACCAGTCCAGTTGTTATGTAACCGGGTAGTTTGTGAAGTGTGGGGTGGGGGACTGTGTAGAGCCAAGAAGGACAGATTTGTGACAAGAAAGAGAAGAAAAAAAAAAACCCCAACATTTGATCTTCATCAAGCTAACACATCGAGTCAAAAACATGAATGGTCAGTGTAGCAGGAGAACCTCAAGTCCTTTATGTGTGAAACCTCCAGCAGTTCAACCAAACGTTAACTTACACCATGATAATATCTATTTCACTGACTGCTTTTATTGCAAATGTCAGCCAACATGTTCTTACTGTAGTTGTGTGCACAGTTTTAGAAAGCAATCAATGATTCCACTGAACGTTTGTAGTTATAATCTCAAAGTTCAAATCCCATTTTTGATACTATTTATTGTGTGCATTTTTTTTTTGCAATAGCCATCCGATGTATTTACATTCAGCAATTATTTGTCTATATTGCAGTTTTTCCTGGGAGTGAGTCCACCATCCCTGCACTGGATTCAGTTTGCCTCCCTAAACATGATGGATTAACAAGAAATGGATGCATGCATGTAATCCAGCACAGTTAGATCTCGTCGGTGTCAGCTTCAGGAAATACAATGTGTTTGTCACAGAGGTTAGTGGTCAGTTATCAGAGATGTGTCATCTTCTGCTATTTTTGGATCAGTGAGCTGTTAGCAGTGCTCCTCAGCGAGCTAAACCAGCTGACTGTGTCCCGCTGTTGTGTAGAAAACTCCTCTCAGACTGTGGTTGCAATTATTATTATTAACTTCTGCATTACAACAATGCGAGTTTGTTTGGTTGCTCTGTAAACACAAACTCCAGCTGCTCTTCTCTTGTATTTTTTGACAAAGTAGCTGTTGAGGGAGTGTTGGCTGTCGTATTAAACCGCACCTCATTTCACCACCAGTAACCAACCACGGCTGTCTCCAAATCAACTCCAGTCTGTGAATTTAGGCAATTAATCTGCTGAATAAAATGATGATCATGACTACAACTATGACCAGAAGACCAGGTTAATACATCTGAGAATAAAACTGCTCCAGTCAGTCATGTATGTCTGTACAACTAAACAGATCTGTTACTGTGTGGTCATTTAACCAAATCAAACAATCTGTCTTAAACTCTTACAACACTGCTTCAGTTGGAGCAAAAATCTGTGTTTTCTTTCAACCGTGAGGACAAAATCAGTTGGAGTTTGCATCGTCTTTATTTCGATTGATAGCAGCTACGTACCTTTTCATGCCACAGCAGCAGCACAGCGCTGCTGTTGTCAGAGGGTTTCTCAAAGCCTCTGTAAATGTATTTCATCAGCAGGTCCACTCCGGCTTTGTCCAATGAGCCCACAGCTTTCTCAATGTCGCTGCTCTTAAAACTGCTCAGCACTTTGACCACCAGCGTCTCTGCTCGGTCCTACACACACACACACACACATACACACACACACACACACACACATACATACATACACAAGGGGGATAAGCAATATTACACAACACTTAGGTGAATGTCTTAGCTTTTCCTACACCAAGGAAACCCTGACTTTATGGTGAATGGTGTAAACCGTTTGCATATAGCTTGAATTAAGTGTATTAATGTAAGAAATACACATGATGTACAAGTTTGGACCCACATTTAAGGTTAAGACATGATTTGACATCTTTCTGACATTATAACGGCCCGTATTTGCACACATTCTGTGAAAATGTCAGTGATGATGTACTTAAATACCTTGACGTTCTGGTTCTTGGAGTTGATTGGAGGATTCTTCAGCACGGCTTGGAGAGCTGCATTCATGTTCCCCTTGCAAAGCGACAGTCAAGGACGACACAATTCCACAGGATAGGAATACACATGCATTTCTTTTGTCAAATTAACAAACACACACACACACACCAAAAAAAACACAGTACACTGCTGCCACAGAAAGAAGCACCTGTCGCTTTGCCTCAGAGTCAGGAGAACGGTCGCTGCTTCTTGCCCTTCAAATACACACAAATAAGCGTTAATGTGCTCTTAATTATTGATTTTAATGAGGTCGAGGCAGAAACATTTTTTCATTACTTTGATGCAGAACAACCCCTTTCACAGGCACATATTGGATTATTATTATTGCTGCATTTAAGTGTAGCTGGTTGAGGTGAAGCTAATTTTAATTACTTTATATACTGGTACTTTAAACTATTTTAAAGAGGAGGTTCACAATTTTTCAAGTGTGTCTTAAATCAACAGTCAGGTGTCCATATGAACACTGTAATCATTCCTTTTAAATGACAAGTGTAATAATACAAAGAATACAAATAATTGCATTGATGTAACGCGCTGAGTTCACAGCTGTGCAATATAAGATTATAGATTTCACATTAATATGATGTGCAGTGACTATGAGTGGGATAGAGTCCGTGTCAGTGGGGGTCAGGGTCTTATTGATGAGACCATCTGCAGTTTGGAAGAAACTGTGAGGTTTTGGTTAAGATAGATTGCCTCTTCTTGCTGGAGGAAAGTATTCAAAAAAGTTGATTTTGGGGTGTCTGGGGGGTTGGACATGATCTTGCAGCCAATCATCTTCTCAGCACAGCGGATGATACACTGCAGTCTGCTCTTGTCCTTGGCAGCTGCAGCAGCGTACCAGATAGAGTGATGGAGGAGGTGAGGATGGACTCAATGATGGCGGTGTAGAGGTGCATCATCATTGGCTTTGGCAGGTTGAATTTCTTCAGCTGCCGCAGGAAGTACATCCTTCTTGAGCCTTCTTGGTGACGCTGCTGATGTTTTGCTCCCACTTGAGGTCCTGATGAGGGTTCCCAGGAAGCAGAGGGACTCCGCAATGTCCACTGGGGAGTCACTGGGTGATGGGAGTGGGTGGGGCTGGGTCTTTCTGAAGTCCACAACCCTCTCCATTGTCTTTAAAGCGTTGAGCTCCAAGTTGTTTTGGCCGCACCAGGACACCAGATGGTCGACCTCCCACCTGTAGGCCGACTCATCCCCACCACAGATGAGCACAATGAGGGTGGTGTCATCTGTGAACTTCAGGAGCTCGACGGATTGGTGACTGCCTGTGCAACTGTTGGTGTACAGGGAGAAGAGAAGTGAAGAAAGGATGCAGTCTTGAGGGGAACTGGTCCTGATGGTCCGGGAGTCAGAGATGTGCTTCCCCAATGTTGTGCTGCTTCCTGTCAACAGAGAAGTTGGTGATCCAACTGCAGGTGGAGTCAAGCACGTGCAGCTGGGAGAGCTTGTCCTGCAGCAGGGAAATCCACAAACAGGATCCTGGCCTGGGCTCCTGCAGAGTCCAGTTGCTGGGGGATGAAATAGCGGGCCATACACTTACATTGTAAGTGCGTCATGAAGGGATCTTCTTATGGTCGGTATGAACAGAAGGAATGATTACAGCAAGAAAAACATGTTTCAACTTACATTTGGGCTCCTGACTGTTTTAAGACAGACTTAATAAATTGTGAACCCGTCCTTTAGTGTATGACAGAGCATTATCTTTTATAAGCTTGCCATTAGTTTTGTAATACAAAGTCAAATTGTAATTGACAAAATACTACAGCTGTGAAGTAGTAGTGGTGGAGTAAGAGTACACTATTTCCCTCTGAATTGTTGTGGTACAAATAGCTCTCTTGAATAAATGTATTTAATTAGCTATTTCCACCACTGGAGCTAATTATCCATCAACCCTTGTAAAGTTAACAGCACTGGATAGCAAACAAAGCAAACTAATAAACACTATGACAAATAGACACAACACTTAGGAGTAAAAACGCGTTTTTAAACACTTCCTATCAACTTATTTCACTGCAAATAGCTGAGGCGACCACACCCTCCCGCTGACTGATACCCGGAAACGCAACTCTGACAGCAAACTGAACACATTTTTCCCAATAAATGTCACCCATTTCTAACTTTAAATGAATGCCGTTCAATATAGATATATTTTGAATATTTCAAATGATAATGCAAGGCTGAGAGTCAGTATGTCGGCCTTCTTTTAGCTTCCAGCCACATAATAACAGTACAGACAGTGCACACCAGCCCTGACTGACACAACGGTGTTACGGGTAGGTTGCCTGCAGAAGACCATTAATGTCTGTAGAGGAGCATTAATGTCTGTAGAGGAGCATTAATGTAGAATATAAAGATAAACGGAAGGATATTGTCTGAGCAGACCGTCCACTTCTGATTCGTCGGGTCCACACTGGTTCTCTCCTCCGTCTTCCTCGTCCACAAACTTGTTCTCGTCGTATTCATCTACGTCTACTTTCCTAAACCGGTCGGAAACTGTATTTTTAGCCATATTGGACACAATAGTAACGGCTGCTTAACGTTAAAACAGGCGTTATGAGCAACGGATATTCTCAGTTGCACTGTACCCGGTAACAAATCTACTTCCTGACTTCGTCGCGTCCGCTTCTTCTTCCTCATCTTTGGATTTGTTGGCGGTTGGTAAACCAGTTTGTAGGTGCTCTACCGCCACCTACTGGACTGGTGTGTGTAGTAATAGATGGCAGAAAACTACAGTGGAAACCCCACTAAATGATCTTTTAATATCCAGTATGAATAGGAGGAATTATTACAGCAAGAAAAAAGTTTCAATGTACACATTGGCATGTCAGTTTGCTTTTGAGAAAGGCTTGAAAAAATGTGAACCTGTCCTTTAATGGGCGCGGATGGCAGCCATGCAGTTTTGCTCCAGTTTTTTTGTCCTGTTTTTGCTTATTTCTAGTGTTTAGTATTATTTAAATCTTTTGATTTAATTTTACTATTATTTTGTTTATTTGTTGTTATTACCTTACTTTTGTTTTATCTTTATTCTTCTATGTTGAGTTTGTGGAAACAAACGCCAAGACACATCATCTGTATGCTTGCACACTTTGCCAATAAAACAGCAAAACAAAACATCTTAAGAGTTTTGACCTCAGGTTTCCTTAATGAAACCTGTACATCAATTCCCAAAACTGTGATTTAATTGACTATTTAGTCAGTAGTCATCTTCAGTGACCTCCACACATACATGCACTGGAATCCAAACACAGAAGCCCTTAAGGCAGTGTGTACAATATGAAACAAACTTGATACAAACAACTGGAGGCAATAATCACATTGTCTTTGTTTTTCTCCTTCACCCACTGCATATCACATTCACATCCCATTCTATTCATTCATTTCTACAATCTGACAAAATACCCTTAACTCAAGGTCCACTTAACCACATCTCACAGTCTTCAGATGTGCTTTAAAGCTCTGTAAAGTCAGTGGACTTTGGTAGTACAAATAAAAGTGAATAAATCTACATTAAGCATTTTTGACCACTAGAGGGCAGGAGAGCAAAGCAAACAAAAACTCCCAGCAACAGATCCGATGACATCGGCTTTTTAAGAAACCCTTGTTCGTTACAGTTATCAGATTCAGTGTTGATAACTAAACATTGGTTGATGCAGTTTTAAATGCTTGTGAAATGACAACACAAGTGATCATTCAAATTTCAGTTGGGTACTAAAACTGAATAGAAATTAAGAAAGTCTGGATCTGTATTACAATCATTTGTGGCATCCCATGTGGTGCTGGGCCTGGTTGGATGCATTACACAACAATAAAAATGTCATCATCACTAAAAGTCATCCACAAACTACATTTATGATTGCTCAGTTTCTGTAATGTACGATGTCAAAACACATAACTCAGGTTTAAGACACATAAATGAAATTAATCTGGCTACTGACAAGTCTTACATGACACAGTTATGACTGGAGATATCAACAACCAAGTGCTCCACTAGAACATGCTTTATACAGGAAATGAGGATATTTATAGTCTCCAAAACAAATTCTCCATCCTCTCCCTCTCCTGCCCAAGCTTTCATTTCAGCTTTACAGTCCTAACCGCTTTTGCATGATATTCTCTTGTGTATGCATATTTTTGTTCTTCTTTCTCATGTTTCATTCATTCACATCCTCTTTCAAAGCGTCATCAGTGCTTTGTCTGTTTATGTCAATTATAACATCCCACTAGTTTGGGAATGGAAAGTTGAACAAAACAGTTTATGAACTCCAGGAACACTCTACTTGGGAATAACTTTTCAAACTTAGAATTATGCCTGACTGATACTGGATTTTTGAGGCCAATATTGATGTTGATTTTGTGTGTTTAAAAAAAATACAATGACGATACATTGGCCAATAGTAATTTTTACATAACATACAACAGTCTTGATAAGGATCCCTTATATTAGTCTTTTTTTTTTTAAAAGAATTGTGTCTAAGATACCGAGTGGGACATTTTTTTTATTTGGTGGAAAAACTATGTGATACAGACCCCTGCCTGTAAATAACCTCAAACCCAGTCTGGCATCTCCACACTGCAATTTCTTTTTACTTATCGGCCAACATCAATGTTGAGCAGTAACACATTACTTTGAGATGCGCACAGTAATGTATTTTTTCAGTAACAGTAGTGTGAGGCATCAAAATTTGAAATTCAGTATTTACATCACAGTTACTGATCCCAGCAACACTCTGTTACTTTGGCTGTCTGGGGGTCAAAGAGTTGATATCTGTTGGTCAGGTACCTGCTAGGCTTGGTGTATTCCCTGGAGGTGGATGTAGTTAGCCTCCACCATAAGACTCCAGGTAACTCCAAAGTTGTCTTACTTACATGTTGTGTTTTCTTAGCTGGCTTGTTAATGCTAACCACTACATTCAGGGATCTGCTGGTTTAGTTCATAGTTGGAGACTGTGAGAACAAAGCAGCTTCATTGAAAGGATTACATATAGTCACTGATGCTAACGTTAAACTAGCTGTTGATGGTCAGTAAATACCTCCAAACTGCAGACTGGCTGCTTGTTAAACCAACCTGTGTTTTTCTACAGAGGATATAATCGGCCTGGCTGATTTATCGGTCTACCTGCTGTGATGGTTCTAGGCAGGGGCCAATTCCCCATGTAGCAACAATCCTGGACCCCCTTGTGGCCCCCTTACACACAGTGTCTATTAAAGAAACTTAAGCTGTTGTTGCTGCCATATCATCCTCATTTTTTCATTGAGTTTCCTCAAATGTGTGAAACAGCCCCCCTCTGGTTTATAGACTGCTTATTGTCCTGTGTGTGTGTGTGTGGTTAAACATGATATAGCAGCCTAACCAACATCTACAGAAAAGAAGAAAGAGGTAAGATGACATCAAATAATGTGAGTTAGATACTGTTGTGTATATTTATCTTCCTCCCAAGAATGCAGCAAAGAGATCATATAATGTGTTTTGGTTGTTTCCCTGGATACTGATGCTGTTGTGTTACAGTGTGCTGTCTACATGGACTCAGTCACATGGACACATGCCGTAATTTCTTCAACCCAACCTGTTTGTACTCGTGCTAACATCAGTGGACTTAATCCATCCCACACAACCTTCTTCAGTTAGTCTGTCCCACTGTGTGTCTGGCTGATTCACTGTTTCTGTTTCTTCTTTCATTAGTGTGAAACAGTAAAACATTAACTCAACATACGAAACAGAGAGAGAAGACATTTTAAATTCAATCTACTATTCGGTGTCTATGCCAGAAGCAAATAAGATACAGGAAGGAAAAACAAAATCATAAAATCAAAGCAGAGATAAAAATGTTGCACCACTTCAGTTACTGTCTCCAGTCCAGCCTGCATCTAAGAATAGAGTCAATCTACCTTCAGATATAAATCTGGCCTTTTAGTCTTTCTTCTTACCAACCTTTAGTCTATTCCCTCAACTCCACTTTCATGTCCTGACACCCAAAAAAAAGTTTAGAAAATAAAAACTGAAAACTTAACCAGCACAAGGGATTAGTACTTCCTTGTCATTTCTTTTTTATTCAAAGCAAAACTATGAAAGTTTTGGAAAACAAAATAACACAATGAGACCTTTATAAATGAAAAGTTCAACTCATTAGCAATGAACACATACTCAGTTCCATTCATTAGAGGGTTTGGCAGCTACAGCCTTACTTGTGGTGGCTAATGTTAGCACATTTAAATAGATATTACTGATATTTTTGAGTCAGTTCACCATCTTTATGACTCTTCTCCACTTAAACTATGTTTTAACACTTTTAACGCTATTATCACATAATTGTCACTTATGACTAATGAAGGCTGATGTTCAGCCAAGGTTCCATAGGCTAGCTTTAAGTCATTTAAAGTAAATTGCACTGATGTTTTTATACTGTTTGTATTTGTTGCACCTGTCAATATCCATTTAACATAGTAAATCTAATGTGCGACTGGTTGGCAACTTCTCCATAAAAAAAGACAGCTGAGGATCATTGCAGTGTTTCATGATCATAGGTTCACTGTTTATGTCATGATCCTAAAATATTTTAAAATAATAAATACTTTGATTAAAGCTTCTTAAGAAGAAAGAATGCATATAACGGTATAATCCAACTTGCCATTGATAGTGTTATGTTTACCATGTGTTTTACAGTACAAGTATTTAACTCTTCCCTTTGAATCTTATTCCTCCTTTCAAACACACTGGCAGTTAAAGTTCAAGTTTCTCTTCTTTCTGGAATGAAGCCAAACCTGAAAACAACCTCTGTGTCCTCCTGCTCTCAAACATGCATTGAGAGCAGTTTCCTGGTTCCTCTTTTACAGAACCGCAAGTTTTACATGTGGTGAAATGCAAGCGTTGATATGACATGCAGGAGTTGAAACTCAAACTTGACACTCAATTCACCGGAAAAGGGACGATGACAGTGAGGAATTTAGACAGAACGTCATAGCAATCAAGCTAATAGTTGAAACATTTCAGTCTGAACTAAAGTGGCCGACCCACTGACAGACCGGTGTTGCCGTTCACAGGCCACGCTGACAGCAAAAAAAGAGGAGAAATTTTATTTTTCTGAGAGTGGCAAGGAGGACAACTGTTTTAAACGACTTTGTGAGGTAGTAGGACATCATGCAGTGTGACCCCCCGAATGAGACAAGTACAGTACCTCTGCATTAACTCAGCTGTTTATATGTGCCTCTGACTGTCAGGACCCCAGTGTGCATGTCGGAAGATATAACTTGTTATATAGTCTTCTAGATTATAACCTTAATAATCTTCAAGTCTGTTCCCAGGTCCCAGTTTTAGAAAGTAACACAAGGTCTCAACCTAACTAATCCTTTCATGGTGGGGAAACATCTCATTTATGCACATACTGTTTTTTGCATTTGATATCACAGATTTTCAGACTGGCAGATGGATATTAGATCTGAGAAATTTTATTGGCAAATGAAATGAATCAAACAAAGCTCAAGGTACTTTTAAAAAGATTACTGTTTGCTTAGTAAAATGATATTGTCAGAGTGCCGACAGATATTGATAGTCTATAGTCTGCTGCCACTGTATGAATACAAAATTAAAAAAGCCAAGAATGCAACAATATAACTACTTTAAAAATAGTAATACAGAACAGTGGTTGTCAAATCACTTGTATGTGTTTGTATATAAAGTACTTTACATATAGACAATAATACTGGTAATTAGAAGTAGTTTTACATTGATGATTTTCATTTTAAAAACAGTGTTTCAGAATGTCAGCATTGCAGCTCATGAAGAGGTTTTCATGCCTTCCCATTGATCTGTAAACACTTCTCTGTTCTGTCCTTTGTTTTCTTTTTCAACCTATTTCAAACCGTCCATTGAAAGAAATGCACTTCTCATCCATGTTGTTTAGGCAAATCAATTACCAGTTGAACACCTTAACGAGTGTAAAACTCCATATCAAAAGTGGCAAATTCCCCCCCTGAACCTAACAGTGGCTTGTGTGAACCATGTCAATCAAAGTGTATACAGCAGGGACGGGAGGTAACGTACACATTCCTACTGTTTAAGATAGGATCTTGAATTTTCTGCCGTCGAGGGGTGATACCAGCAGCCGTGCTGAGCCTGGCGAGTAGAGGGGCCGCCACATGTTTCTCCAGATGACGTTACAGACTCGGAACACCAGCAGGACACATGCTAACACCAGCATTACAACTGATAGGACAAAAAGAAGAGGGAAAAGTAGAAAAAAATCATTTTGGGGAATACAGAAAGGCAACATACTATGATGTTTTGATGTCAGGTGGAAAGAAGTCACTTAATTAGCTTGTTAGACTAGAAAGATGGGTATAGGGCGTGGATGTATTGTAAGAGCTGGATTGGGCGCTGCTGTTCAGCCTTGCTTCCAATTTTTCCTGGTGGCCACTTGTGGTATTGCAGTGAAAAATCCCCTGTGGCTCAAAAAGCATTTTCCACATAGACCACCAGTGTAAAAGAAACGCCTGTAAAACTGTTGACAGGACATCTCAAACTGCAAATAAGGTCAATTATGACTCTTTCTATTATGAATATTTGATCCATGGAGGTTTTATATTTATAAAACTTTCCTCGAGCTGAGAAAAGCTTTTTTAAAATGTATGATGTTATCACAGTGTAAAGTCTATGGGCCAAGTGGGAACTCACGGACAAGACCAGCAAGAGAAACACTACTAGTGGCCCGCATACCCCCAGAAGTAAACCCGGAAGCTAGAAACTTTTTTTTTGGCGGCATCCTTGAATTCAGTATCCAGATCTTATAATGCATCCATGGTACAGGGCAGGTGTTGGTGAAGTCACAGTCTGGTATTGATCCAGTTGCAGTAGTTATGTTAAACTCACCAGTGAAGACAGAATTCGGAGTGGGGTCAGCTGGGTCAAAATGTCTGAAGATGTTTCCGACCAGAGCCACAATCACCACAGGGTAGACTGTCAGGATGTTACGCACCCAGCGGTCCAGCACCCAGTTCTCGAGGATAAACCTGCAAACATCGACAAAGCAATCAAAGCTCTGGTCACCACTGCAAAAGACAAACACTACTGAATCACTGCAACTGTTCCTCATGTTGTGCAATATTAAATGTTAAGCAGCGGTCGAGGCAGAAAGGCAAAACAAATGCATTATTTTCAGGCCACAGCAGATATATGATCAAGCTGAACTATGGACTCATAAATAAGCCTGACTGATCTTACTGTTTTTTTAAATCAGTAATGACTTTATCATGAACAGTTTGAGCCTACAGACTGTGTTAGTCTTGAGCCCTAGGTCCAAGTCAGCATAACTGATATAAGATATTCTTCAGGGATTGCCACAATGAGCAATATGAGGGTGGCGTGTCACACAGATAGTCTACGGCATCTGTAGGCTTGTTTTCTGTAGTCAATGTTGACTTGCTAGCACTAGTACTACCTTGGCTATACCCTTCTGCCATGTGACCCTCCTCTTACACATTGTAGCAGTTCTCTGAAGTGCTGCTACTGTATGGGCTCCACTTATCTTTCCTCTGCTGAGAAAGTCATGATATTAAAAAGTGTTCTGGACTGCCCCCAGATGTGGTCGTATCCATTCAATTGCATTGTGATTGCAGTAAATCCCCAGATACAGATCACATGTGCAATAAGTAACAAAAGGAAGACTGACCAAAGTTTCCAACTTCCATTAGCAGCTGTTGTATTAATATTTCCAGTCTCATACCAAAAATTCTAAATATATATATATATATATTTTTTACCACAGTTTTAATCACATCTATATATCAGAAAACATATTACTTTTCTACTTATTATTACTTTCTTCCTTAAGGCCTTTATATTACAATAATGGCAAAAGACAGAATGAGATTCCCTATACCTTCAGCAGCTACAATCTACTTTGATCTCCATCAATTCAATGTTTTAAGTTAAACTCTTAATGGGTGAAAGTATTGGAGAGTGATTACATAAACCATTGCCTGAATCTCCCCAGCTGTGTTTATTAGGAGACAGGTCTCTCTTGTCACCACATAAATCCAAACAGCAATTTGGACTTGCATACTTGGCTTTATTGGTTCTTAAAGGATTGTTCTCTGACATTGGAAGGAAGGTCATTGGAGTCAGACAAGACCTGATTTGGCTAAATGGTTAAAATTAATGAAAGACATTGACTCTTGAATCTTTAATGGCAAGGACTAATAATTACCAAGGGACATTCTATGAAGTTGGTCTCATTTTTGGATGTATAAAGACAGAAAAACAACAGGAAGCAAAAATACTCATACTATTTTATTTTTATAATAAAAATGTGCTACCCTGAGTTTGGTGTATTTATGTCATACTTTGTTTCCCTCCTTTCGTTTCTATTTTCGCTACTTTTTATCATTCTGTTAATCTGCTACCTGTTTTTCATTGATTTAATCTAATAATGTTGCACTATGTTTTTGTATCGACTGTAAAAGCTAATAAAAAAAATGTGAATTTAAAAAAATTCTCAATGAGTTCATGATGAACAAAATCATCTTCTAGTATTCCTGAATGTGTTGCCCCTCTGCCATACATGGAGATGCCCCTCATTCAACCTCTTCCCATCAAAGCTTACCATCCCACCAGCTCAGCAAACAGGATGCAAAGAGAAGCTGTTGCTGCTGTGCTCCTGACCACACCCCACATGTGGAGAACCAATGAGAAGTTGATGAGAGAAGCGATGGATGTCCAAGTGGTGTAGAGAGCCAAACCATTCTGGACCTGAACACATGAACATTCATAGATAAAAATGACATTATTCAGAGGGGACAATGAGCAAGTACTGCTATGGTAATGCACCGATAATGTATGTATGTATGATACTGACACACATGATGAGTGTTCCTAACTCAAATCTGTCAATCATACTGAATTTATAATCTTGTAATATTTAAAAAATGCAATGTGATTTCCTTTAACAATGTGTTGAATAAAGCGTAACACCTGTCCATGCACACACTGTAGCCTACCAGTATTCTGAGACAGGCCAGGTCTTTGGGATAGTAAGTCTGTAACCAGAGTCCATAGTAATCTGTGGCAAAGCAACAGAAGAACAAGGCGCAGTAGTTGGTAATTGCTATCAGGATTAATACAACCAGAGCCGCCAGCATCAACCTGCAAGAGAGAGAGAGGGACCATCAATGCATCATATCAGCAGTCTAAAGGTCAACAGTTTTATTACAAGTGGAGATTTCATTACAAGTCTAGAATAATCATTAATTTATGAAGGGAATTTTTAAAAATATCCAATCTTTTTGATATGGTTAGTCATAACGTACAGTACTGCTGTATTAGTATGGATTCCCCAGTAACCTATACCAGTAGCTATATAATGATGTTCATAATTGTGTAGTCAATGCCTAAAAACAAATACTGCAAGGAGTTCCTCAAGGCTCATGTCTTGGGCCACTCTTACTTTGTATTTATATCAATGACTGTGACCACCTGACCTAGACCTCTTCTTTTCAGGTAATACTAATTTAATCAACCCACAACCCCAACTTAGCTTCTCTCATTAGCAAGGAAAACAAAGGTGTAGCTAAATTTCCAAATGGTCTCGGTTCAATAAATGATCAATCAATATAAAAAAAAGTGGAGTTTTGTTTGTGGTGCTCAAAGCATTGAAAAAACAATGATGTGTCATTCCAGAAACAATGTCTATGTTATTCTGGATAATTGAGAGAACACGCTGTCAACTGTTTTTATAGGGACTATTTCTTCAGGTTAAAAGTCGTTCCACTTTTACTAAAAAGGGGTTTGCTGTTACACTTTTAAATACTGAATTTTTAAAATGTGTTTTCAAATGTATTTTTTGTGATGGTGGGAG
This sequence comes from Thunnus albacares, assembly GCF_914725855.1. Taxonomy (NCBI): domain Eukaryota; kingdom Metazoa; phylum Chordata; class Actinopteri; order Scombriformes; family Scombridae; genus Thunnus; species Thunnus albacares. The sequence goes on along the minus strand of NC_058117.1, from coordinate 3,131,194 downwards.
CACCAAAAATGAAATTTGTATTTGGGTGACAAATATCTCAAAATCTGGACGCATTAAACCAAACACTCTGAATAATACAACTGTATATACACTATTTTTTTTTGTAATTTGGGCGAACCGATCCTTTGAGAACATAATCCATTTTGATCTTAAACATACACAAAATTTACTCTCCTCAATGCTAGTGTATTGCTGCCTAAATTAATTTTAATGTTAATTTGTGATTTGTCTGAGGGTGTTTGCTGCCCTTTTTATCCTACTCTCCTTAACACCCTCCACTCATCCTCAGTTGTCCTCACCCCAGTTATACCCAAATATTATAATATATACACACTCATACATACATACATATATATTATTTCATTTTTTCTTTGTTTTCAGTGTGGTTTTTGTTTTTTTTCTGTGCAAATAAATAAACTAATAAGTAGAAACAGTATACGTACTCTCTGTCCCACAGCACTAGCCATATCATGTTCATCACCATGTTGGCCAGCCAGCAAAAATAGAAGGCATATGGCAGCAGACACTGGGCCCAGGATCTATTCACAGAAAAAGAAATATCAATTTCATCTACATGTTGGTCTGAGTCCAATCAGACTGCATGAGTAAATATTTTGTATGAGTACATTCTGATCTAAGTTTACCCTCTGAAAGCATATAAAGTGATGTATATGACCATCAGGGTGAGCCAGGTATAGATAACACCCCAGATAGAGAAGGTCCAGCCAGCTGGAGTGAGATCTGTCTCATAGCGGGCCGACACATTGCCTGTTGAAGAATGGAAGGGACCTGGAAAACAACAGGGACAATCAGCATTCCAGTTCATCCCAAATGTGTTCCGTGCAGGCCAGTCCAGTTCCTCCACACCAAACCGGGAAAAACATTTAATAATGGGCCTGACTGAGTGTACAGGAACATTGTCATGTTGAAACAGGAAAGGGCCTTCCTCAGACTGCCAGGTTGATGGCACACTATTGTGAAAAAAGTCATTAAGTGCCGTAGGATTAAGATTTTCCTTGCCTCTCCCAAACTATGAAAAATAGCAGGATATTATTTGATTATCCTGGTAAGTCTCAGGTGTAAAAAGTAATATAAATAATTTGTGTGCACAAATTAAAAGCAGGAATATTTCATTCCACAAGTAGAAGCCTTTAACAAATTGTTTGTTTAAAAAAAATACAACATACAACATGTCAGTGTTATGTTTATAGACTTTACATCTGTATTCAATCAATACTATAAGACCAAGTATTTTAATGGAAAGGCTGTTACATCTATAGGTGATTAGCTGAATCATCAGATGGATGGAGTCCTTTTTGATTGACACATTACAGTGTGTTAGTGTAAAAGCTGCAGTGTCACCTCTATGATTACTAACAGAGAGCCTCCATATGGGAGAGACACATGAATATAAGGGTAACTCATCTGATGTTTTTAAAGTTTAATCTGTCGATGACACAGCAGCTGTTGGTTTGATCACTGGAGATGGAATGTAGTATTGTGGGTGTGTGGATGAGTTAGTTGACTGGCGACTCATCTGCTAAATACAACAAAAACTAAGAAGAAACAAGAAGAAAGTCACACCAACAAGTTGCTGTGAATGATGAATGTAGTGAAGTTGTAAATGAATACACACATCTAGGGACAGTAATGGATATAAAACGCTCAGGGGACTTAACCACAGGTGTCATTTACAGAAGTAGATAACAAGAAGTACACTTTGAGGGTAAGTCTGGACAGTTTAAGAGTAAACGGACAGATACTGGTTCTCCTCCATCGATCATCTAACTCTAACATCTAACATTCTAACTTTCTGTTTTATCGCTTGGTATTTCTCATTATCTGAAGTTAACCAGAGGTTCAACAACACCACATTATGACACTGCAACTAACTATCTACTCTTGAAAAATGTTGAGGAAGAAAGGAAAGAATGCCCGTCATTAAATTTATGTTTGCCACACCCATGGACGAGGGCATATTTTTTCCCTTTTCAGGATTACTGATTTTTTCCTCCAAAAACATAAGTTAGCGTAAGACACACCAGACACTCCCCTCTTATCAATCTAGTAGTTCGTAGGGACCATTTCTTTTATTAAAGTAGGACCAATTAAAACTATTGATCATGATGTCTGTAGTCAGACATGTTTCGTTTGGTTCTTGATCATTTTCCAACACTGTGAGCTGCACAAACGAAATTCGATTCCCAAAATTGAATTAGAGTGAAGGTAGAAATCTCAGAAATGTATCTGCTTTTCTCATGAAACCAAAACAAAACCGAACAAATCTACATAGCTAGTTAATACTTAGAGGTAAGTGATAAAGGCTTTTATTTTATTTTTTTAGTTTTGTAATTTGGGTGAAGTGACCCTTTAATGCCGTACAATGAGCGTCTTTGTCATCTTTATAAGTCTGTAAACTAAACACGAGGTTTTTCTAGTAAAAAGTAGCCTTTTCTGTTCATATATAACGTTGGATAACGAGCTAATTATGTAACTAGTGAGCTAGCTACACGGGCCGACTCATGGAAATAACTCATCATTGTTTTGTGTAACAACGGTAACAACATAACGAACTGCCAGCAACAGATCATTAACTTGGAGACTCCCTCCCAGTAAAAACTCAGTTTCGTAACCAGAGGAAGAAAATGAATCCCATCTGTCGTAATACGTTAGTTATGTCGGCTTAAACATAATGAAAACATTGTTAATACGCCAGTATCGACAGATTTTCAGAAGTTAGCGTTAACTGCAGCACAGTGAAAAGCGTTCTTGTCTATGTGACGTTATTTTCACTCACCTCTGCCCGCTCCAGCAAGACCGTTAATTACTAAAACGGCCACAAAAACCAGCGCACATAAGATGATTATAAAAATTCGGGGCACACTGTTCTCCCTCATTTTAGTGTTTAGCTAACGTGCCGCTCCGTGTGTGTGCTGCAGGGTCGGTTAGCTGTCAGGACCGTCAGGGCGGAGAGACAAACACAAACACGTTTACTGAATGATGCATTCACGTGCTCCATGTAAACGCCCACTTCCTCACAGCAAAGACCTGTATGAGACAAACACAGTGCTCGGTTGTCAGCACGCATCAACCTTTTCATTCATTTCTTCAAATCCGCGGTTTTATAATATATTAACAGGTTTAAGCAATATGCTTTCTTTACGATGTATGGAGGAATTCCTGTTAAAAAAAGAAACCGTTTTCTTTCTGGCACAGAAACCTGAAAAGACCAAATCAGCGTAGGAAAGAAACTTGCGAAATTAATTTGGACGAGGTTAATTGGAGTGAAGTCATAAACTCAGCTAATTCTGTAATTATCTGTAATCGGCTACGTGAAACATAGCTAAAGACTTTTCATAGGCTCCACATTATGTCTTCAACATAGAAGGATAAGTTCATAATTTTTCAAGTGTGTCTTAAAACAGCAGTCAGGTGTCCATATGAACAGTGACAGAGGTTTTCCTCACTGTAATCATTCCTCCTGTTCATACTGGCTATTAAAAGATCCTCTTCAAATGTGCTTTCAATGGAAGTGATGGAGGCCAAAATCCACAGTGTGTCCACACAGTCATTTAAAAGTTGATGTGAAGCTTATATGAGGCTTCATCAGTCTGAGTTAGTCATATCAAGTAGATATCTGACACATTTACAGTCTTTTTAGCATCAAATTCCCTCTTTGTGTTTCTTCAGACAGTGTTTCCCTGTTGAGCTGTGGTGGAAGTATAGTGATTAAAAGAGGGACATTGGCACTAAAAAGACTGTAACGTTGAAAGATTTGTCGACAGTTGGAAGACTGAAGGTTTATAGTAGCTTCTCATAAACTTTTAAATACACTTTTGCACAGAAGGAGCCCCCTACAGGTAATATTCGGTACAGCAAAATATTGAGGATTCTTCCTGTAAAGAGGTTGTCAGCAGCAGAAATTTTGTCAAATATGGTCAAATATCTGTGGTATGTGTACATCATGTACCACGGGGGATTGAAAATACCTTTCTTACAGGATTGACTAACTGCCTATCAAACTGTCCTTTAAATTTATTGGATTCTTAATTATATAAGAAAGATGGTAAATTGATCAATAGAAAATGTAAAGATTTACTGTAGAGATAACTGATTTTTTTTGGTAGTATGGTGTTGTATCCTTTCGAAGCCACAACCTGAGAATGTGATTCATGCACACGTCTTTTTCAAAGTGGAAGAAAACTACTGAAAATACATAAAAAAGATAAGTATTTTAATATCATATTCCTATGGACACCCATGACACTTCACTGCTAATCTCTAATTGCAGTATTCAATGTGAGACTAACTGAAGAGTTTGCATTTACTATAGAAATATTAATATTTAGTATGAGCATGTTTATAATGTTAAAACCGAAAACAGGAAAGTGATCACAAATAAACTTGGCAAACTCCATTTGCTGATGAAGATCATATGATTGAAAGCCCCAGAACAGCTACTAAATGGACCTTGGGGTAAGATTGTGCTCTCAACAGATTTCAAATTATTTCAATGTCATCTAAAAGTCCTCTAGTAATGACACAGTGATTACACCTGACTGTATTAAACATTTGTTGCTCCATTTTTGCATGAAATATTCTGATGCATGAAATCTGCATAAACAGTTGCAGTAAATGTCCTTCATTAGCAGATGTTCATCAACATGTTTTGATTTTTCATTGTTTCTTTTGTTTATTTTTACAATACATTAGCATAAATGTACCCACATGTGAGACTCTGATAAGCCAAGTACCACATGTTTATCCTGTGACTGAGATGTAAAGTGACGACCACAGTTTCAGTGCTGGAAGAAGTATTCTGATCTTTTAGGCAAGTAAAAGTACCAATGCAACAATGTAAAAAATACTCCATTACAAATAATTCAAACTCTGTTAAACTATTATAGGTAAATATTTTAGGTATCAAAAGTCAAAGTACTGTACTTGTTCTGCAGTAAAATGTCCCCTGTTACTGATACATTATTATATATAACATTATTAGATAGTTAATACTGATGTTTCAATGTGTAACTAATATTTTACTGTTCTGTAGTTTAGTCCAGTTGTTCCCAACATAGGGGTCGGGCCCCTCCAAAGGGTCACAAGATAAATCTGGGGGGTCATGAGATGATTAATTGGAGAGAAAAAAATTAAAAACAAAGTTCTGACACACAATTTTTTTTTTAAAACTTTTGTCTAATGTTTGCTGTTTTTTGATATATTGGATCATTTGACATCTCAACACACATGAAACATAACAAGCACAATATTTCCCTTTGAAATGTTTTGTGGAAGTATAAAATATCATAACATTAATATACTGAAGTGAAGTACAAGTACTTGAAAAATTGTACTTGAGTCAATGTACTTAGTTATTTTTCAACCACTGCACAGCTTTTAGATGATGGAAACTAGCACAGGCTAACTGTTGTCAGAACTGCAACTGCTGGTTGTGCTTCTAGTAACTTCATTAGTCTCCAACATTTAACAGTGTTTTTTCATTGATTGGTGAGGATTCATTTACAGAAAATTAAATAGACATTTTATTGCAAGCTGCATTTTTCGGCCACTTGGGGGCAAGCTTAAAGCAAAACAGCTAACATATTATAACCATATAAAGTTGTTATGGTGAACAGTGTCTGCACAAATACTGCCTGTTCTATCCAGTAGCCACGGAGCAACATTGACATTCATTGGAGTCATGCTGCTGTCCTGCTGATTAATTTAAGTCCAAGATTTACTCACCTTTTAGCTGTTGTTTGGTTTGTCCCACCTCCTGAGCTGCTAAACGCTCCACATGTTCACCAGCCAGCTGTTAACTGTGTCTGTCTGCTGTTTGGTGTTAAGCAGGTAGTGTGCAGTGGGTTTATCAGCTTATTTACTGAAGCTAACTGCTGACAGTTGCTTGCTGTTTGCAGACCAAGACAACAGAACAGTGAGCTACTTTATCAGAAGCAAAAGAGCCAACTGCAGAGTTGCTGTGGGTTGATCACTATGCGCGACTCCTCTCACATAGTAATTTGATCCATTGTTAATATAAAAAGATTGATTACTGCAACCTTAACCAAGTATGTTGCCTTTAAAAACTTCCACATTATCCAGCACAGTTTCCTGATGAGAAAGCACAATAAACACACACAGTAAAGTATTGTGGTATCCTCTTATTGCTCCAGCACCAGCATCCCAAGAAACTCCTTTATTACAGATGACTTTTCCTCTCATTATACTGCCATTTTGGCAGTATAAAGGGAGGGAGGACAACGAGGAGTAGACAACATCAGTGTTTCCATGTCAGGCAAATTCTTGTATCCAGATAAAACTAATCTAGCTAACATGAGTCTTTGATCATCTTAACTATAAAAGCTGCTCTATCTAACATCTTCCATCTGCATCCTTGATACTCTGTCTACATGCTTTTTAAAGAATCTTTTTCATGGATGAGATGAGATCTTTTGCAGAATTTTTAAAAAGCCTGAGAGAACTGCAGTTATCAAGCCTTTTTTTAAATAAGAAAAATATACTGTAAATGCCTTAATAATTATCAACCACAGGCACATTTTCAAACCGTTTTTGATTGAAAAAGCTGTTTTCAAACATTTAAACACTTTCTTTGCCTTGATATGAGATTTCATATTTTACAGTCTTGATTTCATACACAAGACATCACAGAAAGCACTTAAATTTAAACATCTCAGTTTTGGTGTTATTGGATTTTTGTGCTGTGATCACCATAGTCGACTGGAGTATATCATTAGACAGACTGAAAAACTGGGTTGGACTCTCTGACACAAGAACAGAGACTAAACTGTTTAGTTTAAAAACAGACCCGTAAACGGAAATACCAAAACTTAGAAGATTCTCAAATGAAATGTATTTAAACTGATAATGTCTCAGGGACCTAACCAGCTATTGCCACTGTGACTATTAGACTGGGTCTCTGTGGGCTGTGAGTGAGTTGCACCAACTTTTGCCTGTGACCAGCACACCGTGGATGTTAAACTGGGCTGAATGGGCTGACAGGCCTCTACAAAAAGTCAGCATTAGCAGGCAGCGTGAAGGAGACAAGGAATCATCTGCTGTGTAAGCTACAGTGCACACTGACTCGATTTTTCAGACACTTTTAAAATAACAAACGGCCACTCAAACTGTGAGGGAGAACACTTGTTTTAAGTTGGGATATAAGAATAATAAACGAGCAACCAAAGTAACCAAGAAAACACCACAGCATGGGCAATAAGCTAAGGATATTACCTGGTTTGAGGTCAGCTCAGTCTGGCTGTGTGTTCATATTCACAGCTGGTTTAGTTGTTGGGAGGTTGGCAGGCTCAATAAATAACTGGTTAAATATCAGGTTCTCCTGTATGATGATATGTGCTTGGCAGCTGTCAGTCATAATGAAGTTTGAGTAGGCCTATGGTGCAGTGAACTTCTGACTCTGGAGGGAAAATGCATTTCACTTGGGCTAACTATCTGATAAGCATAACTGGTTTCATGCAGTTGAGGCTGATTTGCTGTTTTCACAGTCCCTAACCGTAACTTTGCAGATGACACTCTCATCTACATAGCTGAATCAGTTCCATCCAGTTGTTCAATAAGTGCACTGAAGTAATCATCATTTGAATGTTCACTTTTCAAAAGATTACTTTTGTCTGTGTGGAGATTTCTCTCTAGTGACAAGAGCAACATATTACTTATTCTAGTGAGGAAGGTTCAATCTTCACTCTACTGTGTTGCAGCTGCAAGGAATGCAGAATTATTTCACTTCAATCGCAGCCTTAAGCTTTTCACCCATCTGTTGTCAAAGAAAGGATCCTAAAAAGGGAGTGAAAGACACTAGTGTTTAAATGTTCATATCCTACATTCATTTATCATTCAGGAAAATCGGAAAACAGATAGATTTTTATTAGAGAACCCAGATTTCCTGGAAAAACACTCCCTCAATTGGATTTCCAAACTGAGTTTTTACATGTCTGCGTTTGTCAAGTCAGTTTTATTTATATAACCCAAAATCAAAGATTTGCCTAAAGGGGCTTTATAATCTGTACCACATGCAGCACCCTCTATCCTTAGATCCTCAGTTCATTTGCATAACAAAGACCCAGTACAGGGGGCGTAGTGCTATGGCAGCAGTGTAGCAGGATGAAAGGAAAGATCATTACTGTAGCCGAGGCAACACTGTCTCCAAAATAATTTAATCCACAGTCAGACTTTAAATGAACAAAACTATATTCATCTTTCTTTTATAAACGGAAAAGTTGAAACACTAAACACATCAGTTCTAACAACTCAACAGCAGGGTGATTAAACATTTGAAACATGCACACACTGCACCTCATTTTGCCATCAGCACCACTATCACACCAGTACCATTCAAGTACTGCTGAGAAAAACCTGTCACTCACCAACTACATGTTAAACCTACATTAACAGCCACTTGGGGGCAGCAGAAATAAACACAACACAGACATCACATTTTAAGTTGATTAAAGAATATGTTATCAAACTGTTGCCTTTTTTACTCATCCAGCAGATGCACAGCAACGTTAAAATTCACCTAGTGCAACAATGGTTCTCATTGAGGTGTTTTTAATAGTTCCAACAATGGAGCTCTATGATACAGAGGAATAAGTTCTATCAGCCTTCATACACACACTTCTTAGTAGATCAAGTCTTAGTTGGTTTCATTGGATTTGATAACAATAAAAAATATAAAATATGACCAGACTCGTCCTTTAACCAATCAGGATGGAGAGCTTCTATGGCCAGTTCACAAGAGTTGCACATTTAACACTGTAATCAGCACAAACCACCTCAAAACCTGTTCCAGCTGCTGGACAACAGACAGTTATGTACTTCACAATTCACTGCAACAGCATCTAGAAAAAGCAGTCATGTTTGTGAACATGTGATCATGTCAGTTTTCATTTATGTACTTGTGTTTGTCTTTATTAAACTTGTGTCAAGGTGTGTGTGTGTTTGTGTGTCAAGAAGCCTGTGGTTGGCAGTTCTGAGTCTCTGTGCTTGTGCTTTCATAGTCCTTTTGTACGTCTAATGGTCCATACAGGCTTTCCAGCACAGCCAGTACTCTGCTCTGGACTGAATCCACCTGCTCTGCTGGACAGTATTCATCCAGACTGGACCTGAAACACACACACACACACACACACACATATACACACACATACACACACACACACACACACACACACACACACACACACACACACACACACACACACACACACACATTAACAAACACATTCATGTGCAAAATCATCAGACTTCTCTTTCTCTGTGTATCTACTACATTTTATGAGATAGGCTTGAATAGTAATTTCATCTGACTTTGCAGATGTTTAACTGTGCAGCTGTATCATTCACCTGGACACAGTCACCAGTGTAGGCTTGGGCAGACGCTTCAGAAACAGCTGTACAGCTGTAATGAGTCTGTCGATCTCCTCTTCAGGGCTGATGTGGTGAGGAAGCTCTATGGAGTCACAGGTTAAACCTGCCTGATGGACCTGAGAGCACATGGTTGAAGAGAGGGAGGAGGAGGGTTGACAGTAGGAGGATGGGAGATAAAAGGGTGGGATGAAGTGAGGCGGGAAGGACAGCAGCAGAAGAAAAAAATCACTCTGTTGCTGTTTTACTGCAGCTTTTATTGGTTGTTTTCAATATTAGAATGTATCTGTTTATAAAGGAACAAGATTACATGTCTACAGGCATGTTAGCAGCTCTATGAGGCGCACAGTGCTGCTTTGAGTTCAAAATGACAACGCTAACATGCTAATGTTAGGAAGGTATAATATTCATCATGCTCACCAGTATAGCTGAGGCTGATGGGAATATTTGGGAAGGTATTTTGTCATAAACTTAAATACTAGACAAGTTCAAATTTGGACCCGATGGTGGCACTAGTGGAATAGTTAAAGAATCCCCAAAGTGATTCAAATTCATCTTATGAATATGTGTACCAAATTTTGATGGTATGTTATTGAATTAAAATCCAGTATTGAATCAGAATCCTTTTGAAATCCCTTTCAGAACTAACTAAAAGCTGAAACTACAACTCAAGGATGTCTGATCATTTTTTTTGGCTGAGAGGACAAACATGACGGCCTAATAAATGTTCACAACTTGAAATGAGCTAATAATATATGAAATGTTAATCATATGTATCTGACACATTCAGTTGACAGCTGAAGCCGCCTGTACTTCACCAGGTACTCACAACTATGCAGCTGATCACATTCATATGTTGATAGGAATCAAAGTTTAACTGTGAGATTCTTTAAGTGAGGTGAGTTGATAAGCTGAACCTGAATATCTGAATACAGACAGCAGCTGCAGAGAGAACATTAACCACAGAACAGACAAAGTTTTTGTTTTAGCTGTTAGAGAATGAATGTGATCTAATCTGCTGATGTCTGACATTTGAACCAAAATGAGAAGCTTCTACCTTTGCTATATTTAGGATCCTGTTAACTTGTGTAAAGCGTCTTTGAATACCTTGAAAAGCACTCTATAAATAAAAATGATTATTATTAAAGATAAAGGTTTTTATAAGAGATTCTTCAGCATCTCAGCTGAATATTTGCAGACCAGGAGCCAGATCCAGAATGGAACTGGCTATAGGAAGACATTCCTGTTTTGGATGCAGTGCTTTGACCTTCAAGGTCTTCATTATATATACACGTATACACAGACAATGATTCACAACACCCATCATGCCAAAATGATCTATGTACATAAATGCCTATGTTGATTAGTTGTATTGTAAAACTGTATAATAAATAATATAATTATATAACAATAATATAGCTATTATGTCTAAATGTTATGGTGGTTGTAGTAGTGGGAAAGACAGTTAGACAGCATTAACATTATTCTTACCATTTCATAATCTGGGGACGGATTTCTTGACTTCAAACTGGAAACCAGTTGGGCTAATGAAGCCATGCTGAAAACAGATAAAACACAAAAATGTTAACTATATCATGCACCATATTTATTCTTTTATTTGAATGCCTGAGTGGGAAATGTATCCACTATAAAGTGCCCTCAAAAACGCCACAAAGTAGTGTTGATGTCATAGACACTTTGTCCAACAGTGACGCATTTTATAGATGTGAAAATTAGTGTTGTGCTACACTGCAAATGATGCCAAACAATGATGCTTCTTACTGCTCACCGTTGAGGCGGTTCATACTTATTGTCACAACTCAAAACCACAATTTACAATCTGAATAATAAAATGAGAAAAGCAACCTGACTCATGAACAAAAATGGCCGTCTCACCAGCAAAAGTCTAAATACAAGACTGAAACTTGACATCACTCTGAAATTGATTAAAGTCTTTTAATACACGGCCTAAAATCCAACTCAAACCTGTTCAAACCTTTGTTTGAGGTTATTTCTTGACCTTATACGACCACTTATAATGACATGACAGACATTCTGTACTTGAGTGCTGACACCTGATCAGATGTCAGATACAGTTGAAAGCCCCAGTAGAAGCTAATGACTGAGACTTCAGTTTAGAATATTTCATTACAGTTTGAGGAACGTTACGTCCAATATTCACTCTCCTTTTAGCTCTGTTTTGGTCTCAACCGCCTCCTGAGAAAAAAATATCTGCACCTTTTGCAGCTAAATGCTTCACTATGTTCACCAGATAGTTCCTAATTTTGTCTTTTATCAGACAAAAACATCTGGCTGCTGCTGCTGGAACGTTGCGAGGCTTAAAAACAAAACAATGAGCTGAAAGAGGCTAAAACGCTCTGTAGAGCAGAACTGAGTTATAACTGTCATTGTCATTTTCTTCTATTGTCAATATAAAAGTATTCATTAATGCAGCTGTAAACTTGTGAAAAAATAAGGCCACAAATCAATCCTCCCACCATAAACACAGTCCAACCACACAGGTGTTTTCACTTAGTTTGCCAGATTAGACCTTTTGTCAGGACCGTGTTGGGTGTGTACAGGATGTGCTTGCATGACGTCTCAATGACTCTTGTTATTATTCACAGAAGACATTCTCACATATCACAGCAGGAAAAGTATAATTAATAACATCAGTAATGACTGTGTTCTCTTCTACTGGCATCGTGCATGCTGACTCACTGGTGTTGTGTCACACTCTCACACCGCAACAGGAACACTGTTAATTGAATTAGTTCCATATGTGCTTTTCCTGCAATGACAAGTCAAAAAAGTCTGCTGTGAAAAAGGGCCTACTGTTAGATGACTGACATGTGGCAGTATGAAAAGCACAGGTGTAAATAGCAAAATGAGTGTTTGCTCAGTTCTATTGAACTGCATGCTGTCACACTGTCATGACTTACTGTGACCCTTGAATAGAACAGAGCCATCGTTAATGTTATTAGTAACACCTGTGCTTCTCCTACTCTGACAATTTAAAATATCTGCTGTGGAAAAAAAAGGCCTATTTGTCCCGAATCTACTTCAATAGGACACACTAATCCTAAGTGTGTAGTATTGAAACGGACAAGGTGAGAAACTTGTGTAGAGGGCATTACACGCCTCGTAGTGTAGCGCCTGCTGGAATCTCATAAAAAGAAAAAAAGGAAAATGGAGGAGGGACCAGCTGGACGACACGGCAGAAGTGGAGGCAGCTGCTCCTCCCATCTTCAAATGAGCTCTTTTTTTTGGAGGTTGCAGATGATATGACGTCTGTTGTGGGAGGTTTTGTGTCATTTCCACTCAGTGCAACACCTGCAGTGGGCTTCATGTGTTGTATACTAACTGCAAAAATAGTATACTGTCATGAGTGTGTAGTATGTATTTAAGACATTTCTCAGACTTTTCAACACTCCACCCCGGAGCCAATTCACTACTTCAATAGGTCATCATGTTTCACTGCTGTAAAATGACGCCTGAGAAACTTTACCCAGGGTTGCTGGCCCAGCGTGTGACGCTCTCTTCTCCATCGTCCTCTAGCAGATCAGCGAATGCTGCCTCCAAGTCTTCTAACTGACGTATGCGACGATCCACGCACTCATCGAGCTCCTCCTGGACGTGTACGTACACACATCACATGTTAATGATCAAAACGAAGAAGATACGTCAACATTTATTCTACAAAATTCCTGTGAATTGATGTCATGATATGGCTATAATACAGCAGCAAATAATATAGAAAATAATCAATGCTGAATCCTCACACATCCTCCACAGAGGTCAATACAAATACAACAGTGCTTGTGCTCCTACATACTGGTAAAACTGAGTATAGACTGTTATAAAATAGCTATGTACAAGAAGGAGAATAAATGAGTTTTTTCACAAGTTAAGTCAGACAGAATGTTTAATAATTCAGTGACACTTAGAAATAAAAGAGCGAGTTTTAGAGATTTTTGTAAAACCTAAACTTGCTCATGTGTTAACTGAAGATTCTCATTTAATTCCTAGATACACTGCATTCTATTACCGCCTCTGTTCTCTTATCTTAATCATGGAAACTGATTAACATAATTTCACACTGAGTGTACTGTGTGTGTGTGTGTGTTTAAGGGTGATGTAAAGTTAAAAGTCTGACCTCATCAGCATCAGAGCTGGGTCCTCTGAAGCTGTAGAGCTCCTGAAGGATGTCGTATTCTTCCTTGACACAGAGACGACAAGAAAACATGTTTATTAGGTGACATATTCAGCGACAGAGAAATTATATTATATATAAACAGCATCAGTATCAAATACAGGTGAAAATTCCATGTTAGAGCCCCTCCAGCTGAATGTTTGAGTGTCACTGTGCAGAATAATGTATGTTTGTTTTTACAGTCATCCGCTGAAGGAGGGAAGTTTCTCTGTGTTTACCTTAAATAGTTAAAGATGTGGAAATGCCAGCATGATTTGGTGACATCACAACTATATGGAAGCCAATCATGCTCCAGAATACAACTTATAAAAGTGTGATGTGGAAACTTGAAACTTGCAAATTTGTCTGATTGTACAAACCTCACAGAAAAAAAAAAAAAAGATTCAGGAGATGAAAATGAAAATGTTCTCGCATGAGACACAATGGGAGAAATTTAGGGTTTAATGTCTTTCTTGGGGATGACGTGGCATGTGGACAGCAGGAACAAACAACACCATACCATCCCTGTGATTAATGGCTGACACACCCGCCTCAAATACTGATGAGAACCAACCTTAAACAGTGTCAGAAAACATGAATAACTTAGATGTATTCATTATCATGTGTTTGACACTTTGAGAGTGATACTGTATCAGCTTCCAGTGTTTTGAATTTTTATGGTAGCTGTGGAAGGAGTGTGTTTAAAGTGAGAATCTATTTCCTGCTGAAATTTCCTGGATATTTAAATCAGTGTTACAAAGTGGTTCCCATCAGGGATAATATGTAAATATAAGTGTAAAGATCACAAAATTGGCCCCAAAAAAACTCTGCATATGTAGATATTTGTACTTGATTATGGTTGAAAAAGGTCCAAAACAAATCAGATTAAAGAAGCAGCTACTGAACCAGAATATGTATATTAGATTAGATTAGATAGATGTACCTGAGTGTATAATTCCTTGAAGGGATTCTTACACGAGAAGAAGTCCAGATCAATGTCTAAGATGTACGGCTCTGTCTCACTGAGAGATGAAAGTATCCTCTTAACAACATAACCGGTGGATCCCTCCTCCTCTTCATCATCATTGTTCTTTGTCAGGCCTGTCCCGTTGCTGCTCTGTTCTTCCTGTCTGTCTGTCTTGTTGGAGTTGCTGCCCTCTGCTGGTTGCAGAGTGTCAGTGGATCTCGTGAGAGGTTTAGAGCAGCTGGCCTCTCCGGCCTCTGAACACTCTGAACGGACTCTCTTGGCAAACCATGTCTCTGTGTCCTCCTCTCTTTTCTTTCCTGAAATTAAAATAGATTCAGACAGACGAAAATGAAGCAGTGTGGGTTGGAGATGAAGGTATCCCCTGTTAACAGACAGGATCAATAAAACATCATAGGATATAACAAGGACGGCAAAAAGCATGAACATTATAAGGAATATTATAAATTCAAACCATGAAATGAGTAATATTAAAAGTATATAAAAGTTATAAAAAGTAATGCATTAATAAAGTAGCAGTATAAAGAAATAATAAAAGTTGTAGCCAGTAGATGATATACACAGAGTTAACTAGGTCAACAACACAATCACATAAATATAATAATGTTCAATTTGGGGTTTTGTATTGGTTTACATTCTATTGTAAAATATATCTGAAGAGGAGAAACTTTCCTGACAGCAACTCTTAACAAAAATCACTCAACCAGTAAGATTCTTAGGGCTGAGTAACCTCTCATTAGTTTGTTCCCTTGAATGTTTGATGCATCTCCTGTTATTCTAAAACAAACCATGTTTTAAGTTAGATTTGCTCTGAGCCTTTCAGAGAACACACACATTACAATGTCTGCACTATATAGTGTTGATAAGTCAAAGTACACAGGGCTGTATACTAGGGGTCTGCCCGAATACAAAATACATTATTCGGCAAAGCACAAATAGTGGGTTTTATACGAATATTTGTTTCATACAAATATTTTAAAAGTTATTTGTTGGGGGTGTTCCCCAGAGATAAAGCTGAGCTACTGACACAAGCAAAGTGCATAACCTGTTATTCCCCTTCTCCTTTCCCCAAAGTTAGGTTGTAAAAAATAGGCAAGAAATGAAAAGTGCAAAGCAATAATTGCCTTTGAAGTTCCTCTCTACACACTACACGGTATGCTGTCTGTGTTATGGGTGTATAAATAGGTAGAGGTATTTCTGCATGAGGCGATAAAAATGTCATAAAAACATCATCTTTCCACTTTTATTCGAATACAAATACAGATACAAATAATTTTGCCGCCTCAACAAATACAGATACAAATACAAATACTGAGATCTCTGCACATCCCTACTGTATACAGGGAACAGCTCAAACCACTTCTTCACAGAAGATGACCAAGAGCATTAAAAGACAGTAAGAAATGTAGAGAATAATAAAGTTTATAATAGCACAATCTGTGTCATCCCTACAGCAAACTACAGTATATGACTGACTGTAATACTTCTAGTGAGGCCTCATATTAGATTCAGCTGCACTTTCATAGCTACATGACCAATAACGTACACAAGGACATGCAAGTACTGGATTAAGATAGATGTGAAGTCTGACCCAGTCCTTTAAAGTGGAGCAGAAGTCTGCAGGCTGCTGTAAACTGCTGCAAAATATTCCAAATATTTTATGAGGTAGGAAATGTTTTCACCATGTTTGGCTTTTAAATCCTAATATTTTGTATCAGTGCAGTCCTCATGTTTTGCAGAAACTGTAATTTTGAGACATTTCTCTTTCTCACTGAGGCCTGGATTCATTGAAGTGTTACACATAGAAAAGAGTTCTAAAATCACCTAAATCAACAGAGTGGGAGCCTTAAGAGCAAAGCATAATGCGATATTCTCCCATGCAGCTCTGATCCCTGTGACATCGTCATGTTGTTTTGGCAGTGAGAGAGGAGTCAATCACCTCAGCGTTAGTAGTAACGATCAAAAGCTGCTATGTTCAGGCACAAATACATTTGAAAACTTGAAAAGAAACCTGACAAGCCCGAGTGCTCCTTCAGGTTGATGTTTCTTATTCATGTTGTCTGTCTGTTAGATCAAATTGCTCTGGGTAGGCAGCAACATTTTTTTTTGTTGTTGTCGAGAGTTCAGCTGGAGCTCTGTATTTCCGATTAGGTGGAAGAGTAAAAGCATGTCTGTGCTCAGAGTCCTTGGACCGTTTCATTTGACTTGGAGAAGTGCTGTGAAGAATTTAACAGATAAGCATTCGGCCACTAAGAATAGCCTCTGGCGTTGCTTCAAGATGCATGTATCATTGTGAAGGGTTTACTGTCACGGACTTATTTATCAAAGCAGAAAATCTTCAAACTCTACAGGGCTTTTATTTGTAATCGTGCCAGTACTGCTAGCTTAATTAACTGAGGTACAATAAACTTCTGGTAGGATATCAAAAGGTATCCAAACACAGATGTCACTACAGCTACACTATTGGATGGGATGAACTTTACAGTGGGAGGTGGGGATGAAATATCCTCTGTGCTTCTCTGTATATTTAACTCATCCTTCCAGATAGCATTTGAACCATGGGGAGATGACAGGATCTGGTCTGTAATAGACATGGACATTCATCAGGTCAAAGCCAAAACAGAAAGCCAAAAGCCTCCCTGGGGGGGGCGCCGGAGAGTTGAAGATGACGCAAAGATACCACGTGAGGTGAAAAAGAGTCATAACTCAGTCAAATCTGAACACACAGACATGAAACACATGTTGATAACATTCAGTGTGACTCACACTTCCCCAGGATATTATTATCTTAGACGTCTATCGCCAATAAATATTCATAAATCCATTTAGAAATCATAGTACTTGCCTGAGAATCATCTCATTTTTAAGTTTCCTTCAGTATCCAAGTAATCCAGAGTTGTCTGTGCATCTGTTAGTATTTTAGCATCCTTTTAATGGCTTCAATTTGCCAAAATATTGACTGAAAATGTGTCTGAAAGAGAACAGCAGTACCTTCTTACAACAGCCCATTTGATGAGCTTGCTTTTCTGATGCTTTTATTTTTTCTGTGGTCAGATTGGTTCCCAAATAGGTCTATATATTGGTGTTTCCATCTATCAGATTAGCAAAAACTTTTCCTTCATTTTTAGAAGGAAAGAAAGTGTCCACACATAGTGGATTATAGCTCCCTGTTGTCCTGCTCCTGCTCTAAATATAATATAGGATGTGCACACCACTATCTCTTTGTTTACTCCATTTTCACAAAAGTCAATTTAACACTGTGCTGATCAAAAAGTAGAAGGAAAAGCAGCTCTTCTCGCACTTTATGATAGGAGATGTGGACGGGATTTAAATTACAGGAGGAGCAGCGGGTTCACTGAAAAACAGTATGTAATTGCAGCTGTAATTATCACCGGGGTAAGGGTGAAATTATTACTGATTAAAATCACTGACCAGCAGGTAATGTTCAAATCACCCCCACCTCCATTAGAGAAATAAATCCAGTCCCAATAGGGCTTAATTCTGCTAAAGAACATCTCACCTCCTGTCCACCCACCCTCTATAGTCAAAGTACAGACCTGTGAATGACTGCTGGCTCGGTTTAACTGGATTGACTTTAACCACATCCAGTCGAAGGGGTTTAGAGTTTTCCAGCTGCCTCTCGGGAACATACAGACCATCACTGAGGAAGTAGTGGTCTTTACTTGTCACTCTGCAAAAGAAAGAGAGGGAAGATGACCAACCAATGAGAATGAACAGGGGGGGAAAAAAAAAAATCAGTTATGCACCTAATTAAAGATGATTTGACAGAAAGGTTAGGACTCAACCTTAGTGTATATATCCATATATCCTACCTGATGGTGGTGGTGGATGAGTCTCTGCCTACAGTCATCCTGTGCTCCCCCTCTCTGATCTGCTGAGCCCAGTATGGATGCAGCCACGCCACACAGGACACATGGCCAGCATACACCATGGGCATTATCCAGTTCTCTATACTCAGTTCACTGGAAAAAGAGAAATATAATGATTAGTGGGGATCCAACACAATGTGACAGTCCATCTGTTATCTATACCTGCTTCTCCTGTGCAGGGCTGCAGGGGACTGGGGCACATCCCAACATATATTGGGGCAAGAGGCTGGGTACACCCTTGGCTTGGATACAAACCATCCCAGGCTCCTGAATTTGACATACTTTTTATTGTAAATTCTTTCTCTCTTTTTTTATATTATTTAGGACCTCCTAAATTTGTGTATATGTTTGACTGCTATACCACAAAACCAAGGCAAATTCCTTGTATGTGCAAACCTACTTGGCAATAAACCTGATTCTGAAGGCTTAGAATGAGTCAAGTTGAGTTGTAACATCTTTAAAAAAAAACATACCTGAAGAGTTTGTCTTTATCAAAGACTGTGTCAGCAGACATGTTGACGGGGATCAGCAGATCAGGATGGGAGTCCAAATGAACCATCTTAATGTTCTTCATGGGGAGGTGTCTTGATGCAATGGCACGATAAATATGACACACCACCTAGTGGAGACACAGAGGAATGAGCACCTTAAAGCTGTTGGACTGATGGCAGTATGTTGACTAGCTTGTTTTGAAGCATGCAAATATTAAGCTATTTGATCATCCCGAGCACACAATCCTCTGGTGATCATATGACACTTCATTAACACTTTCATAACACTATGATGAGAACAAAATACACTGGACTGTTGAGTGATAAATCAGGAAGCCATAACATGAGAACTGTGTGTAATCATTTGGAAGTAAATGCCACACTAGTGGAACAACAATTACAGAAAGGAACACAGTCAAATATCTAGAGCTGCAACGATTGATTTGTTGATCGACAGAAAATTAATTGCCAACTATCTTAAATAGTCTTTATAAGGAAAAAAAAATCCAAATTCTCTGATTCCATCTTCTCAAATGTGAATATTTTCTGGTTTCTTTAGTCTTCTATGACAGTAAACTGAATATCTTTGGGTTGTGGACAAAACAAGGTATTTGAGGACGTCAGCTTGGGCTTTGGGAAACACAGATCAACATTTTTCACCATTTTCTGGATCAAACAATTAATCGATCAATTGATAAAATAATAGACAGATGAATCAATAATGAATATATTCGTTTGTTGCAGCACTAAAAATATCACAGATTAAGAAATTTGCCAAAGCAAAAATTGACAATTAGTTTGCAGAGGTTGATAACATAAA
Organism: Thunnus albacares; assembly: GCF_914725855.1. Taxonomy (NCBI): domain Eukaryota; kingdom Metazoa; phylum Chordata; class Actinopteri; order Scombriformes; family Scombridae; genus Thunnus; species Thunnus albacares. The sequence continues at coordinate 3,111,414 of NC_058117.1, read as the reverse complement.
TCTGGACTTGATTACAGGAGTTTTGGGCTGATTTCTGTCTGATTCAACATCTGGCCTCGGAGGTAAACTAGTGCTCATTGTTACCACATATTAAGCATTACAGATACAGTCAAATCTGAACCCAGGGGGGAGCTCATCACAGGACCACCTTGTTCATTTCAAATCTGTCTGATATTTTTATTTTTATACTCTACATTCTCACTAAACCATAACAATCAATCTGACGGAAATTCATCCAGAGGAGAAAGAGGGAATTTTAAAATAGAAAGTTAGTGTATTGTAGCCAACAGATTTGATTGACAGCTGAGACAGAAGACAGATTAGTTGATGATGTGGAGGAAATTGACACGATCACAACAATATGGACAAAGAGAAGAGGTGAGAGAAGATGAAAGTGTGTGTGTGTGTGTGTGTGTGTGTGTGTGTGTGTGTGTGAGATTTATGTGCGGCTCCCTCTGGCAACATAAACTCAATAATATTCATGTAGTGTGTGAGGCATCATTAACTGTTATAGTGTGCTTGTGGTTAGAGTAGGAAATTACTTTTCCAACCTGCTTAGGATTTTTGAACTCAAGTTATATGAGTCTAGCTGTGAAGCAATATGTAATATGTGTCTTATAGTGGGAATAACAAGAACTAAGTTTGGAAAACAACTGAACTTTTTCACTGCAGGCATTTCATCAGCAGAACTTAAAGGACATGTTCGCAATTTTTCAAGTCTGTCTTGAAACAACAGTCAGGAACCCAAATGAACATTGAAACATTGTTTTTCTTGCTGTAATCATTCCTCCTGTTCATACTGACCATTAGAAGATCCCTTCATGATGCACTTACAATTTAAGTGATGGAGGACAAAATCCACAGTCCTCCGTCTGTGCAAAAGTTTATCTGAAGCTAACATGAAGCTTCAGTGTCCAAATGAGTCAAATCAAGTAGATATCTTTCAGTGTTACAGTCTTTTTAGTGCCTCTTTTTGTTACTATACTTCCACCTCAGCTCAACAGGGAAACACTGAGAGGGAAGGAAGAGGGAATTTGATGCTAAAAAGACTGTAAATGTGTCAGATATCCACTTGATATGACTAACTCAGACTGGAAGAGCCTGGCAGGAAGCTTGTGATTGGCCGAACGACATGAAATAAACTGTCACTAGGAGAAGAGCCACTATGAAATTACAACATAACATTGAACTTATGGAAAAAACTAAACCGCCACAATATTAACAACAGTTATGAAATTAGCTACATTTCATAATAATGACTAATAATATGGCAATACCTCTTAAATCTCATTAACCGTTTTCCCCAGGCACGTAAGAAAAGCTTTCTCTCACAGTTAAAGAACACCAATATTGTTAGTTGTGTTCAGCGTAAGTAGACTGGGGACTATATTTGACTGGGGGCTATATTTAACTGTAGCTAAAGTTAGCTGCTATGTGAACAGAGATTGTGTTCGTTGATTCTAAGTGGAGCGCTGAACAGAAAATGAAGTATTACAGTAAGTACACACAGAAACATGCTTACATCGTGGTGGTCCTCCACTATCCACACTGGCAGGTCCTTGAAGACCCTCTTCAGCGGGACGCAGCTCATTATAACAGCAGGTAGCTTGTGTTTACTCCGACGCTTTGATTCAACTGGACTTTAATTACTGCCGTTCAGCCATGCCTCTCCTGATGAACACATAGTGGTTACACTTGTTAAGAAATGTCTGACATTTAGACCAGGCTGAACCGGCTGCAGGCTTTTACCCGGCTATCATTTCAGAGCCACCGGAACCGATACCGCGCGTTGTTTTTATGTTCGGATAGAAACAAGAGTCAAGATAAAGAGAAGTTCCTGTGTTGTTAGACCACTTAAATACGGTAGTAAAATGGGATAAAGAGTGGGGACATAATATTGTAAAACTTACAAAAATTACGACTAATGAGACCTGGTCGCTTGTGAAGCATTAAATAAGAGAAACGTTAACAAAATGTTTAGTTTAGCAGACGTGCGCCTGATAAATATACAGTTACAACACAAAAACACCATGGAATTACTGACACACAAACTGAAAATAAATCAGGTAAAAACTAGTATCATATTCAACAAAATAAGGTGCGTTTTTAACAACTTTCTCTCTTTTCCTTTACCAGTTATGTCTACCAGTTGTTGTACCCAGCCTGAGTTGATCCATTTTTCCTCATATAGAATGATCAGTTTTAATGAGTGCATTAACATTTGTGTTAGCTAACAAGTCACCTGCACTTTATTTAGTCAAACAGTCACTATTATCATATACAAATAGATACAATATGTTACAATATGGGCCTAATAGATTTAAAAATGATGTTGTATGAATACAATATTGAAAATACTGGATATAAATATCTCAGCTTACCAAACAAATATTTAAAAAAATAGAAATGAATAATAAAATATATGTTAAGTTGACTGCAAAGTCACTAAACTAATTATTACTTCATAACAATTATTATTACAGTTATTACTTTACTATATATGCCTTGAAATGATAAACTGAGTGAACTTACTGCTCTAAAAATACGTTTTTTTAAGATGTCACAATATTTGTTCAAAATTAAAGCTGCGCAGTAATTTCATGTTCACATTACACATAGTCAACTGATCCGTTGTCAAGAGGGTCGCTCATAACAAACCCAGAGAGATTTATCCTTCGACTCTACAGTTCCTACAGCTCAGAGTGTTTTAGCCTCTTTCAGCTTATTGTTTTGTTTTTCCAGCCTGCGACTTTACCATTTGGTTGAGTCTTACAGCTCTCATCGACCTTATTTCCAGCAGCAGCAGCAGTAGGCAGCTGTTTTCAGTGAAAACGTTCTGATAAACCCACTGCACGCTGCTTGCTTGGAACCAGACGGCATAGTTAGTAACTATCTGGCGAACATAGAGGAGCATTTAGCTGCTCAGGAGTTGTTTGAGACAAAACCAGAGCGAATATCAGACTTACATTCATCAGGTGGACACAAACATCATAGAACGGTGCTTCATGTCTGCTGGATGTGTAAATAGGCAACTATTTGGTAACATGTTAGCCACAGCATCGTGAGGACGTCGCGATTAATTATTGCTGCTTTAACATTGTCTACAAACTGAACCAGCAGGTAATAAAGTTGGCTGTTATGGCAATGGCTTACTGAGAGTTTTTTTTTAAATCCAATTCAGTCATGCTTAAAAGTTATATCACCTACAATGTCACGATTACTATTTCTCATCAATAGGAAATGAACAAAATTAAACAACAAGTGAGGCAATTTGACGGCATATTAGAGGAGACGCATGGCTGTCTACACCCTCTCCAGTCCAACAGAGCGGTAGAGATAACCACAGCAGTGCTAGGAGAATCGGTCAGGGAAAAGGAGGAAAAAACACAAAGACATTATAAAGGGAAAAAAAAAAGTTTTCCATCAGCTTGAGAAAAAAAGTTTTCCATCAGCTCGTGTAATCAATAACTCATCATGTACATACAAAAACACACATACACACAAATGGAAATTCTACCAACTCTATCAGTCGGACCACTATTCCTGTATAGATGTTTGATGGGATTTATCCAGTATGTGTGTGTGTGAGAGAGAGTCTGCTTATATATCCAGTCTTTGATCTTGGTGGCCTCTGAGAGCAATGGGAGGCTTTGATCTCTCTTCCTTTTTGGTTTGGACCGCGGCCCATAGGAGATGACAGCAGGGTGGTGAGTGGAGGTAGCAACACAAGACAGAAGAGGGATGAGTGGAGGGAGGAAGAAAGAAAGAGGGAAGACCAGCAAGATTAAAAGTATAGCGGCATACTAGGTGTAGGTAGGGGGGGGGATGGACGACAGAGTGAGAAGACAGAAAAAGATGAACAAAAACACAGCGGGAGATTTGCTGTAGATGAAAGAATGAGAGTAATGGGAGCAAATAGAAAAAAATGGAGAATGTTAAAAAAAAAAGGACCTCTGCTCAGGGTAGAAGTGATGCCAACTGTACGCTTAGGTATTTGTCCATTACTTACAATGTAGCTTTTCTTTAAAGGGTCACTTCACCCAAATTACAACAACAAAAGAACCTTTCTTTTCTTACATCTATATCTACATCTAGTGGTACCCTTCAGGTCACTCTATTTGTACAAATTTTGATTTGCCAAATTTCAAGTTTTCTGCCTTCACCCTAATACAAGTGATGTGAATGTAATTCTATTTGTGGTGCTTGCAGCTTTGAAAAATGACATTGAAAATTTCAATGGCAACAAATCTTTCCAGAAACAAGGTCCCCCTTATTCTGAAAATCCACAGAAAACACTGTCAAAAGTTTTCATAGGGACTAGTCCTTCAATAGAAAGTAGTTCCACTGAAAACTGCACATATTTTGTTAAGAGATTAAAAGTTTCTGTCAACAGTACAGCAGGTCAAAAGTATCTCTGAAAGGGTTATGGTTAAAGTAAGCGTTCAAATATCGACCACCACAGCCTCAAATAAGTCATATCTGCTGTTAGTGCTCCATGATTAATTGAACGATTCACCCCTCTAAGCATTTTAATTCACATGCTAAACATTCTGCTATATTTGCATTAGCAGGAGGATCCATTGCATCAGGCCATGGTCTGCTAATTTTCTTCAAATGTATTATGTATCAGGACAAAAAAAAAACTGCATTATAGCACATGACAAACTGAGCACAGACAGTCACAGTGTACAGTAAAAGATTCAGACAAACCAGAGCAAATGAGTCAGAATCAAAGAAAGCTCACCAGTAATGATGAGTTCAAGCAAAAACATTAATACAACCTCAGTTCTAACAAAGATGCCCTTGTACTGAAGAAAGGGTTTTGCGTGGGACTTTATCAGTTCTGGAAACTTGCAATGCATTTTAAAAAAAAAACAACTTTTACTTTATGTTTTTTAGATAAAACAATTGACTATTTGAAACAATAATCAACAGATTAATTGAAAGAATTGGATGCTGCTAAGCCTTCATCACTTATTTCACTGATTATGCACTGCACATACTAGAGATTCTCCAATTTGCACTCATTTGTCTGTACTAATAATATGCTTTATTGTTTTGTACTAACAAGAAATAATTCAAGAGGTGCACCAACTGACATAAATCAAATTCTGACTTTGCAGTTATTAAACACTCTGTTCAATTATTACTTCATTTGTCCCCATTAGGGAATTGGGGACTTTGGAAAGCAACTGTAAAGGAGAAAGCAAAATGTTTTCAAATATTAAATACTTAACTTCTCTTTTTTGTGTAATTATTTTTATTTAATTTCATACCCTCCACCATGGGATTTTGCTTGTGATACACACAATCAAAACCACAACAATCAAAAATGATTTGCTGCCATGTAGCCAGTTTAATAAAAAAAAGTAATATCTCTCTCATCAGATAAAGAAAAGAACACCTTGTGATTTCACATAATTTGGATATGAGTTGATTTTATAGGGACGATAAATTTGATCTTCCCAGAGTCAACATTAACTGTATATGTAGCTTATCCATTTGCCAGGGCCAGCCTTAAAAGATAACTACACACAATTTGAAACTGTACACATAATCACATATGCTTATCTTGGAACATGAGGTTAATACATGATGTTTCCAACAATACACATATTTTGTGTAAAACCAGTTTCTTTCTGTTTAAAATTAGATTATTTCTCTCTGCTTGGATTTGAAAATGCATTTCAGCCGATTCTCTGTCCCTCAGCCGTCGGCGGTAACATTAACATGATAAACAGCAGGGCTACGGCTACGTACTGACACTCCCCCACAGACACACACACACACACACACACCAGAGGGCCTCTCTTTATAGAGCCGCTAGTTCAGCTACAACACTGGTACCACACAGAAACTTTTACAAAGGGCCATGAACGTGCTTCTAGTGACGGTCAAAGCTCCAGTGGACTCTCTGTGTTTCCAGCGTGTTGTCAGACACAGAGAGTCTGACAACAGCTGCTTATCTCTGACTACCAGCTTTACATCGCTGTTCATGCTACACTCAGCAGTGGTCAGTCAGTGTCCTCTGACCTCATGCATCACACACTATGTAGCTACAAGACCACGCCCCCTACAGCCGCTGCCCTCCAGTCCTCTGCTGCATTTTTAAATATGGTGGGAGGGAGCTAGCAGAATTTGAGTGTGTAGTTACTAGGGGTGTGCCCGAATACAAATACATTATTAAGCACAATTAGTGGGTTGTATACGAATATTTGTTTCATACAAATATTCAAAAAATTATTTGTTGGGAGTGTTCCCCAGAGATAAAGCTGAGCTACTGACACAAGCAAAGTGCTCCCATGGGACTCTCCATAACCTGTTGTTCCCCTTCTCCTTTCCACAAAGTTAGGTTGTAAAAAATAGGCAATAAATGAAAAGTGCAAAGCAATAATTGCCTTTGAAGTTCCTCCCTACACACTACACGCTGTGCTGTCTCTGTGTTATGAGTGTATAAATAGGTAGAGGTCTGTCTGCAGGAGGCGATGAGTAAAGTTTTAGCTCAGTAATCAGCACAGTCGTCTATGATCTGACTACAGTTCAAGACCCAATGTGGGGACCTCCTTTGTAAGGTAGTTTATACATGAACACTTATTGTAACACTTTAATTTTCTAAAATTAAAAGTGTCATAAAAACAAAAAGAGGATTTTTAAGCCTCTTTCCACTTTTATTCAAATACAAATACAAATACAGATACAAATACAAATACCGGGCCCCCTGCACATCCCTAGTAGTTACCCTTTAATAGTTTTGTATACAGATGGCACACTGAACACAAAGTCCTCCTTTACACATGAATAAGAACTGTAGAGGAAACTTTTACTATATATATTTCTTACCTTGTCACCACTTGTTTATGTATGAGAAAACATGTTCATGTTTTTTTTACATCACTCCTAAATATCTAGTTCATCCTAACACTGGTTTATTCCAGATGTATTACTATAACTGCATAACTTTCATGGCCTCACAATGTTGAGATCTCTGCTTTCTTCAGGCTATGCTATTGAAAGTATTTGACTGCCTTACACATACATTAATATAGAATTCAATTTTTTTTATGGAAATTAATTCATACATGGCCAAATTACCATTGTCGGCTCAGGTAAAAGCCACATCTAGTGTTTGCCCAGACAATTAAGAATGTAATAAGTAGAATGTAATAGAAAGGCAGAATTGGAAGTAGAAGCTGTACCAATGGATTATTTAAAATGTGTAAACCCAGTGGTGGTGAGTGTCATCATCCTTTATTTTCAAGGGTTGTTAGGTGGGAAATATGATAATATGCACAAAAAATGTAAATGCAGTTGTATCGCAGCCTTGTCTAAAAGCTCTTGTCTAATAAATTATTTGTGAATTTACCTGTGTATTTCCTTACATACATAATGAACAATACATATCAAGCTTTGGGCAAATGTATTCACAGGTGTAATCATGTGAGCATAGTGTTAAATCCATAGCTTGTGAGGGTGTTATGACCTGGCCAAGGGGAAACCCTGGCGCAACATGAAAATGAGACTCTCCTCCTCCCAGCTACCAAGAACCAGCAGCAGCAAGAGATTTTGCTGCTGCTTTAAATGTTCATTTCATACTTTTGGCTTCAGGGTGGGTTAACAGCAACACAACAAACAAAAGGGAATGAAAATTAATTAAGCTAAAATGACCTACTCAAACAGGAAGAAACAAAACAAATCACTGATCTAACTCCTAACTTGAAGTTCAGATGAAACAGCATTTTGAGAGGATCTAACTTATTTCTGAGTGAAACATGACAGACAGGCGGGACATCGCGTTGGGAGGAATTTGATTTGAATGTTGAAAAGTGTCATAATGAATCTGAGCTCTGTGCTGCTAAAAGTTGAAGATTGATTGAATGGTGGATGTCATGATATTATTGGTTGAAACTGGTTGGTTCAAGCCTACGTAAGCACATGTAATATTTTGTTTTACAGAGAGAAAACATGATTGGATTTTGATATAAGAATACAAAGAAATGGATTTTTTTTTTGATTGTTAAATAGATGTACAATATGACGGGGATGTGATCCAAAAGGGTTAAAAATCATTTCATCTCAACTTTAACAGAAACAGGAGAAAAGAAATTAAACAAAAATGTTATAATGCTATATATATATGTGTGTATGTATATATATGTGTATATGTGTGTATGTATATATATATATTTTTTTATCCCCTTCTCACCCCCCTCCCATGGGGGGGTGGTGGTGTGTCTTCCTCAAGTTCAGGTCCTCTACCAGAGGGTTCTGGTAGTTTGTAGGTTCTGCGCAGTATCTTAGCTGTTCCTAGGACTGTGCTCTTCTGGACAGAGCAGCCCCCAGTGCTCCAATTACCACTGGCACCACTGTTATATATATATATATATATATGTATATATATGTATATATATGTAAATGTATATTTACAATATACTGCACATAAACATGGCTGGCATGGCTGGCTGGTTGGAAGTAGAGAGAGGAGAGCCCACAGGAGCAGGGGGAAGCCAGCCTTTAACAAGCTTTAAGGCTGGAACCAATCACAATCATTCAGTCCAATCAGCCATTCAGGGAAGCTCACCTGCAGCCCATTACACACAGCTACCACAGCAGGTTCAACAGAGAGATAGAGAGATCCAAAGACACACACACACACACAGGGTTAAAGCACACAATACACAAATACACAGAAAATGCTCACTATACGACCTCTGGTTCTAACAGACGGTTCAGGGCACAGCCTTGGCCCAACTGACACTGAGCTCCCGTGATGGCAACCTGCTACACTGAGGACATGTATCAACCCTCACAGTTGTATAATCCTCTGATGAAGGAAGTCACCACAAAGTGTCAGTGGCTCCAATACTTGCCTGAGTCCTGAGGAAAAGGCACATAACAGCCAGTAATTTTGGAGCCATCCTGAGAGTGCTTCATCACTTTTAAATTGTGCCATTGGTACAGTCCTTGAAGGGTCAAGGAGGCAGTCAACACATTACAGCTGGTCACTGGGATGGAACTGGTAAAGAGTAGTGCTTCTCCATGATGGACTGGTGGGGACTACAGACCTACTGGAGTTAAAATGTCCCTTTAGAGAGCACACACAAACCCTAGCAGTCATGACTTGTGCCTGAGCAGAGAAGGGAGAATTAACATGTTGTGAGATGACCACCTGGAATCCTGCTATTTTGTTGATGAGACGACAAAGACCTGCATATAATGGTAACTCCAATCCCCAACATGGAAATATAATCTGGACACTTTAGAGGGTGTTTTTTTCTGGAATGACAGGAGAATTACAGGAGGAAAATCACTGGACTTTAACTTGTCCCACATTTCAAACCACCTATGTCATGTGCGCTCTCTGCAGGCATTGCTTCACTGTCTTTTTAAGTTTTTTTTTGTCCTCTCCTCCCTAAAGCTTCCCTGATTGGCAGAGAGAGACGACCTGAGCTGACTGAGACTGCAGGATATAAACCGCAATTTCCACAGGACCTGGCTCTGTTGTGGCCAGAGATGATCCGCTGCTATTCTAGCCGGTGTGTGTGTGTGTGTGTGTGTGTGGAGCCCCTCTCATTTCACCACTCAGCAATCTTTACAAACCAGGTCTATGGCTGCCGGACTTGCTCATGTCTCTGAAGTGTGAAATTCACTTGTGAATGTATATAAATGCCTGTTTTTTAATTTATGTTATTTACTTAAAATGAATTTATAATTATGTGTTTCATTTTTTACTGACTTAATCTTAACACATATACAGAAAAACTAGTTTTTCATGTTTGTAATTGGAGAGAGAGACTGTTTTAGTGCAGCTGAATTCACAAAACAGTTGTTCTCATTGACATATTTTTCTGTTTCTGTAGTCAGGCGTTAGATATAGTGTTGAATTTGATCACACAGCTCATAAATACTACCTGTTAATCAGATGTCATTACAAAGCTGTTAACAATCACTACATCATCCGACAAAATGAAGCAAAATACAGGTTAATGACAGCAACTGTGCTGTGAGATCAACTGTACTGACATTCTAAGGGTAGGTTTTTTCAAGTCTGTCTTAATACAATACTGATGTGCCAGTATATATGTGGAAACGGGTCTTGGTTGCTGTAACGATACCTCTGTATACTGACCCTGAAGCTATTCTCTCTGAACGCGACTACACTGTAAGAAATGAGGGCCAAAATCCACATCCCCTTGTTCTGTGTAAAAATGTATTCCAAAGTTCAGCTGAGGCTAATATGATGCTTCAGCAGTCTGAGTAAGCTAAATCGATATTCCAAAGTTACAGTCTGTTTAGAGCCAAATTTCCTCTTCTTGTTTCCTCGGAACATTCCTTTCCAAGCTGCAGCGGAGGGATACGTTCTAGTAGTTGTGTGTAAGTTTTTTTTGCCCAAACTGACGTTTTACTCAGAGTGAAGCACATACCATGCATTTATTTACATTTACCTCCTCGTCACCTGTTGTCTGCTCCTAAATGGCTTCATTTATATAGAATGGTAAATGGCTGCATTTCTATAGCACTTTACAGTGTTTTCACTGCTGCTCACTCACCCATACACACACACACTCACACATTATTGGCGGCAAGCTACCATGAAAGGTGCTGGCCCAACCATCGTATCTTGCCCAAGGACATTCTGACATGCAGACAGGAGGAGTTGGGGATTGAACCACTGACCTTCTCTGCTCCTGTTCTACTGAGCCTTGCAAATGGTGTATTTATGTCAATTTTTCCAGTTATTAGCCACAACTCAGTCCTTTCAGGATCTCTCAAAGGAAATCTCTGGAAAGCATTTTTCCCATCATTTGTTTCTTTCACAACACACCAGATAAACACTGGCTAAACCATCCTCCATATGTCAGGAGGCAGGAGCATGTTGAAGTGGTCTGGAGGACAACAGCTGGAGACTGACCTCAAAACACTCAAAGAGTTGGATCGGGTTGTTACCAAAATATTAGTGTCCAAAAACACAGACGGTAAAAATACTCCAGCTGTCATATCTGAAAAGAAAACAAAATCACTTCAAAGTTTTCTCTGAGCACATCTTGAGTAGTAAAAGCTGGATAAGGTCAACAGACTTAAATGCCATTACCAGAACATATCCTTCCATCACAGCTCAGTGAGGAACTTCAGTCCACGGAAACCCATGAGGGCAGTGATGGCCTAAAGGTTAAGAAGAATCTGAAAGATCATTCAAGCCCCAGGACCGACAGGATAAATATGGGCGGGGGATGTGAAAAGCAGCGCTTGCTCCTTCCCTTATTACCACCACAGAGGTTCCCTTGAGCAAGGCCCTTAAACCCCAACTGCTCCAGTGGAGCTGTTCAGTGGCCAGCAGATCAGACTGTGCAGCATCCTTGTGTGAACGTGTAAGTGTGTGGATGTGATCAAGGCGTTGCTGAAAAAGAGAGCATTGCTCTCAGTGAAACTCCCCCCCTTAATAAATAAAAGTGAAAAAAAGGGAATTTGTACTGAACAGACTAACTTTTAAAGATACCAACATGATTTAGCTGCAGTAACTCAGACTGACTCAGAACAAGGACTGGGAATTTTGTCCCCCATTTCTTACAGTATGGGGAAGAGCTTCAGGGAATTACTACAGCGACTAAGACCCATTTCCACCCACATAATAGCACATTAATATAGTATTAAGACAGACAGAAACCCAAATCTATCCTTAAAAATGAGCAATCACATAGAAAGTTAGAGGCATGTAGGGTTGTTATGTTCAAATGACAGCCATGAAGCATCTATCTGAACACTCACTGCAATATTCAGTATGCTAGTAAAATAAACAAAATGTCAGCAAAACAACTCTGAACTATATTTGAAATGTGGCTGTGAAGACCAGGTACTTCAATTCTGACATGCTTCCAGAGGACATTAAAACAACAGCATAAGGTGTAACAGACAGAAGACAGAGAGGGGAGACAGACCATCTCCTATCCACTACAAAGCCCTTTTATTATGTTGCAGTTACTTTACTTTTAAATTTAGCTTGGAGGTTGCTGGTAGGCCTGTATTCAGGGTTCTGTTTTAGTTGGTTTAACTTGTCATGGTTTGTCCCATCTTTCTTACAAGTTTTGCTGTGCCTTCTGCCTCCCCTTCTTCTGTTATAAGTTTTTGCCCTGCAATAAAGCACTGTTTGTTTAGGGTAACATATAATATGGTATAAATCAAATTTGCAAAAAAATGGTAATAATAATAATAATAAATAAGATAGCAGTTTAAATAGGGTTGTAATTTGTGAGTGTACAAGCTAGCCTGTCTAGGTTTGAAGCTTGTGTTTAATCTGTGGACCAAATTCAATTGTACTCTACAGGAAGACCGACATAGTTATCAGCTTCTAGGAGCTACAGAGTGGCTCTTTGAGGCATGTAATTCTGTGTGTGTGTGTGTGTGTGTGTGTGTGTGTGTGTGTGTGTGTGTGTGAGGTGTGTGCTGGGCACGTTTATGATGGATCACTTTAATGAAATTTGCTCAGTGCTTTTCATCCGTTCGCTACCACCCGACTGTTTTCCATCTCTCTCTGTCTTTTGCCCTTTCTACCGACTCTTCTTTATTCTGCTTTCATTTCACACTGCCTCTGAAATGAAAAAGTGTAAATTGTTTTTCCTTCTGATCAAAAGGATGAAAGCAGGGATATGCTTGGCTTTGCTGATTGCATTAGATTGGAAGTGAATGGAGCGACATAGATTTGGAAATTCCTGAATCATTTTTCCCTCACAAAATAACATCAGGCATCAGAGTTCAAAGGGACTGATTTCAATGGAGTCCTTGGCTGATTCACTTTTCATATGCGGGTGCAATGTTTGTGCTGTCACCTCTGGTTAGAGAGAAATACCAGGCCAATATTGTCTTTTGAATAAAAATAGGATCTGGTCCAGTGATTGTCACACATCTCAAATAAGAAGCACTTTTTTTGATTACATATCCAATTAAATGAAATCAAACATTTACTTTTGAGGAGGCAGCACATATTCAGCATTGAATTTAAACAGAATGCAATGAAATGCTAAAGAAGTACATGTTGCACCGAGACATGTTCATGAACAAAGCCAGTGTCGTGTTACTTCACAACTTCAGTAAAGTACCCGGTCAGTTATATTGTATATACGTTGGTTGAACTTGTCCTGAGATGTAACGGGCAGTGACTCGGAACAGCTTCATGAGCAGATGCCATTGTTTTATTGATCTATTAATGCTTTTCCAGCCACTAAAAGGCTTATGTGCTGTCTTCAAAGTGAATTCTAATAAGGTTGTGTTTGAGGAAGTTAAGGGCCAACCTAATCGCAAGTGCATGCTGTTCCCTTCTTGAGTAGCAGACCTCTCTGGGAAACAGCCTATGGTTGTTACAAGGCAGCAGATGTCTGTCATCTAATGGTCCCTTGGAGATGATTCATTTGCAATGCAACTTTAGAAAAATCTGGACTAGGTGAGGCAGGTTTCTAACTCATTGACTATGGATATCATGAAAAGCTGCCCTGCAGGAGTCATGAGGATAAATCGCCACTAAATCTGATATGATCTGAAATCTGGATTCAACTGGCTATTCCAAATTGGCAAGAAAATAGAAAAACTGCAATCAATCAATAATCATTAGAGAACAGAAAGCAGGAAGAAAAAAATGAATATGGACCCACAGATGGCAGGGAAGATGCTGAGATTTTTGCAGCAAAGTTGAGTTTTATTTATATTACAGCATAGTCTTAGTGAAGATTACAGTTTTAGCCACAACATGTAAAACACCACTCCAAACAACATGAAAACACGCTCGCCATCAGACTGCTATCAAATCTTCTCATCTAACTCTCAGGAAGAAAATGTTGAAGTATTCTCTTAAAGTGAGTCTTTCTAACAGAACACTGATTTCTTGGAGAAACATAAAATTAAATATTGTGTTAAGTTAGGGTTTGCAGGTAGAAGACCTGAGGAAAGGGAAGATTTAAAAACATGCTTTTTGACAGCAACAGGCTGAGCATCAACACAATATATCATCTATAGATGAAGAACGTCACCAGTCATGCACACATTACTAACCACATCTGATCATAATAACTAATTGTATAATAACAGATGAAATGTGGAAACAGTGAAAACAAATTATGACTGTGTTCGAATTATGGCTGGATAACTGGATTTTTTTCAGCACTATCTCAAGATCAAACATCGAGATCACATGCTGCCGGGAGTCGGCAGCTAACCAATCATAACAGAGTGGGCTCATCGGGAGGGGGGCCTTAAAGACACAGGAGCTAAAATGAGCTGTTTCAGAGAGAGGCTGAACTGAAGGGTTGCATAAAGGGTCAGTATGAGTTAAATAAGGAGTTTTTTTGAACTGTAAATCATACAAAGATATTCCAGTAAAGCTCCAGATTGAAATTTTATAGGCCTGTAAATGTGCAGAATATGTCCCCTTTAAGTACATTGCTATATTGGGATTAATTGTACAGACATGAAAATCATTATTCCTGTACACATGTATCCATCTTACACTGTTTTACTGTTTTACAGTTTCATGGTGGTTTAAGACTTCACTCTAACAACAAGCAAAATATGTCATCTATAAAAATATTGCTCTTGTTCTGCAAAACCCATTATATTACTCTGTCCTATATCAAACTCTCTAGTCATTTCAGTCATTTTTATTGATCGGGGGTAACATTGTGTGTATATTGTCAGCTCTTTCTTTATCAGATAAAGCTGTTAGAGCTATTGGACATGTTCAATCTCTCTTTGTTTCTCATTTTCCCCCTTTTCTCCAGTCTTGCTGTTCCCGGTCTTGTTTGTCCTGTCTTATCTATCCTCATTCTCTTTCTCAACCTCCTCCATCTCTTCACCCTGTTTCTGTTTACTCTATTTTTCACATCTCTTTTATGTCTTACACATCATATTTTATAGAGACACATAGAATCATAATAGACTCCGTGTGAGAGCATGACTCAGCTGAAAGCTACCACATGGACACCACAGCTGTGTCTCAATTCAGGGGCCGCATCCTTCAAAGGCTGCTTTTGAAGACTGAATGCGTCACAGCGGCGCAACCAAGGCTGTCCCATTTCAAAGGCTCCTTCAAATGCGGCCGAGAAATGTGGATTTCTTTTCCTGAATCTGGAGGATCCATCCTTTGGAACAGCCAAGGATGCCAGAATGCATTACACACCAACCGGCAGCGATGGCAGAGATTTTGAGTCAGACTGAAAGCTTGAAAGTCATTTTTGCTGTAGGACTGTTAATGTGTCACTTCATTAACTTTTAAATTAGGAGGCAAGAAAGTAATCATTTAGATTCCTAATATGTGGTCCGTTTATCTGAATAACGCCTGTTTGGAAATTTGCTCTGACGTTTTCGGAGATGTGAGGAGACGCTGGATGGGTGAGACTCAACATATCCCAGGATTCATTGCGTGCCAGTGATGTTTGGATTTTTTCCAAATAGAGAATGGCGTTGCCAACTCTAACAGCGGCCAATGATTACACTTTTAAATGTAAGTATTGGCCTTAAAACCTCAAATTTTTGTTAAAACAGTGATGCTAACTGACGTCGCTAGCTACTTGGAACCACCACACTTACTGCAGCTCGGCTGCCTGCATCTGACCTAAGTTACAGCCTTTGAAAGTAAAGGCTTTAAAGCCTTCACTTTCAAACTTGAGAGGTTCAAAGGTTGACTTAGATCTTACAGAGATTGTGGTGATTTTATAGATGATTTATACTTCATATTATGTACATAAATGGACTAAAGTCAACAAATTTAGACAGGTTGTGAACCCTGCTTGGTTTTCAGACAGCTGAATATCACTTTCAAAGTCAGTACAAAGGTTGAGATTCATTACATGGCTAACCTGAAGTTGGTTATTTTGCTAATTAAACTGTTTTTGTTTGGTGGTGTGAAGCAAAACTTATGCAAACATTTCATTTAGTTTTAGGGAGCAAGGAGCATACTACTCAGTTTATTAAACTGAGCGGGGAAAATGATCACCTCTTCACCAAATGCCAAAAATGTGGCTAGCATAGCTTGGAGGAAAGGCAACAATAGCCCGTTTGTACTTAAGGTTGCAGTTAAATTAGCCCTCATGCTATGCAAAACCTATAATAATAAGACGACCAGTAGATGGGGCAATGCCCTTTTCTTTGTTGTGTTTTTTTGTAGTGTTGTCACAGGGATGCGAGCTATGACTGTTAGCGTTTTTCTTTTTTAACCCAAAATAGGGCATCTAAGTAAATCTTGGTGATTAGGACAATTTTGGAGAAAATGGGCCTGCTGGACAAGGTAACTTCCCTGCATGCAAAAAAGAAAATAAAAAGAAAGAAACCCCAAAACACACACACACACACACACACACACACACATATATATATATATTGTTGTTGTTAACTGCCATGACTGATTTCCTCTGCCTCAGGCTTGCAAGTGTACAGGGTCAGGCGAGGGCATGAGTGGGGAAACTACTACTGCAACCTGGCTGCGGTTTGTCCTCATGGATGAGGTGTTGGGACAGAGGCATTCCACCACATCCCCCCATCCTAATCGCCTCCATCCCTGAGGACATACCAGGGCCAAGTACAGGATGACCAGGATAGGGAGGAGGAAAGCCAGCCAGAGCCACTTAAGAGAAAGAGAGAGAGGATGAGCTTCTTCAGCTCATGAAGGAAGACATGAGATTGTAGAGAGAGGCAGAGGAGAGGAGAGCACAGGAGAGCAGAGAGAGAATAGACAAGCTTTTCTCTCTACTTGAGAGATTATTTGAAGTAAAAAATATTGAATGAATGAATTAAAATATAGTAATTGTTAAATACATTGTTTATTTCATTTACAGCAGTCTTTACAACTATTTACAGTATAAATAAAGTACATAAGAAATGGATTAACAGGGTGTCTGCAGGTTAAATTCAATTTTATAAATATTATGCCTTAGAAAACATAGTCAACTGAGCAGGGAGTCCCTGGTGTCTTCTGTCAGTGGTACATCATCTGGGTTGGTTTCCAGAGTGTGTTTGGGGATGCATCTCTTCACCGTCCACTGAATTGTCCATCGGCTGGGTTTGCAGGGCTGAGTCAATGGACAGCTGCCATGTCACTAAGATGTTTTCAGAAAGCAGCAAGAATAAAAGACAGTGCATTCAAAATACTTACAACCTTATTTTGACAAAAGAAATTTCACCACAAAATATTTCAACAAGCAAAACTGCTCTACAATACATAAATAAATAGGAATCACAGCTTTACAATTCTTTTACTTGCTTGTTAAAAATAGTCGTGGTCAGGGGGTACCTCCTCCAGGGCGGACACCTCTGCAGACAGCTGCTCACGCCAGAGAGAACCACTGACTGTCTCCAAACCGTTCTCCCCCTCATCCTCTTCCGCTTCCACATCCTCCTCAGACTCATTCTCTGGGGCCACAACGTCACCAGCCTCAAGACAGATGTTATGGAAGACGGTCCATGTTATAATGACCTGAAATGGTTAAAAAGAAAAGACATTATACCTCCTGAGAAAAATCATTCTGTTTGATTTACTCTTCTTCCAGTATTCTAAAAAAATGCTGTTAAGTGAACACTTTTGTGAGGTACAAAGGTGTGGTGCACCTCCAGTGCTTGCAGATGACCCAGAGCCTGGTCTTCATCATCCCAAAAGTATGCTCTATAATGGAGTGTGCCCTGGATGGCTGTTGAAGCACTGGGCTCTCACATCTTGTACTGGCCTCTTGTAGGGAGTGATGAGGGGGAGCTGGTGTTTGAGGCACGGGACCCTCCATCTGCAAGGATAAAGTGCCCTGGAGGGTAGAATATACTCCTATACAGTGGGCTGTGGCGGAGCACTCTTGAGTCATGGACTGACCCAGGCCAGCCCACGTAGGTGTCAGTGAAGTGACCCTGATGGTCACAAACAGCCTGCAGGATGATTGAAGGTAACAGTCTCTTGTTCCTGTAGCAGTGACCACCAGGGCAGCTCGGTGGCTTGATGCGGACATGGCAGCCATCGATTGCTCCAGCTACTTTCATGAAGAAACCCATGGGATACTGCCTCCAGGTCTTACGGGGTGTTTGGGAGGTGGATGACGTTGTGACAAATGGCCACCACCTCCTCAGTGACTCTGTGGATGATGCAGTAGACAGTGGAACAAGGCATCCCAAACATTCTGGAGATCACCCTATGATGCCTCACTTGCCAGCCAGGAGAGAAGCAACTGTGTCTCAACTGTGGTAGTCAATTGTGAGAAGGTCAGGCAGCCTCGCCAGGGCCTCTCTGCTCAGCTGAAAATCAGGCTGTGTGTCCTGCTGGTTAAAAAAACCTGTCCAGCACAGGAACACTCAGGTTTATCCTGCAGTACAAGGGTCTGCCCTGGTTCAGGGAAAGGAGAAGAAAAAACTGTTGAAAAGACAATACTTAGATATTAAGTGTGGAGAGCTTAGATATAATTAGGTTTCAATTCAGTTGGCTTTATTGGCATGTCTGCACACAATACAATGTTGCCAAAGCATATTTACCCAAAATATAGAATCATAGCAAACAAACAAATAATAATAAAAAAACCCCAATAACAATACAAGAGGGCATGGAGAGCAAGAGGGGCTATGGAAGGTAGGTAAGATATAAAACATACAACAAATGAGTTATTAATGAATAAACATTAATTATTAGCCATGTGGGTCAGGGGTCTAACAGAGCTGTGGAGCTCATGGCAGGCTGCTGCATATCTTGCTGCCAATCCACAGCAGTCCTCCCTCTCTCCTAGCAGGACTGGAAGTCTCTCTGAGCCACTTAGATAGAGGAACTCTGGAATATTTTTATTATTTTTTGCAAAATATTGGTCTCTAAGACATTGATATTGGTTGCAGTGAGTTAAGAAGTGCAGCTCTGTCTCTACTGTTCCCTGGTCACAGTAAGAACACATCCTCTCCTCTCTGGGCAGCCAGGTCTGTCTCTGCCAGCTTACTTCCACTGCCAGGTTGTGTTCATTCAGTCTGTACATAGTCAGTGTTCTTCTCAGTATTCAGTCAGGCACTGTGGTCAGGTAGGTTGCCACAGTGTACTCTCTGTTTAGGGTTATGTTTGTTTCTATTTTGTTTTGGGATTTTGTTAGTTCTGTCCAGTAATCTCTATCTATCTATCTATCCATCCATCCATTCATCCATCCATCCTGTTTTAGCTGATTAATGACCATTTTTTAATATTAAAGTAAAGGTAGGGTTATTATGAAATTACATTGTCAAAGTTAAAGGTATTAACTATATAAACTACATTAACTAACTGTTGTTAACTAGATAATGTTAACATTACTGTTGGCTAAAAGTACACAGCTTAACAAATCTTAATTTAGCTGCCCATGGTCTTCTCTCAGCCTGATACCAGTGGTGAAGCATCTTCATTCCCTCTAATAAATAGTAAAACAAAACAAATAAATTAAAATGAAAATTTCTGGCTCCATTTCTAAAGGTGCTCACACATGATCAGCGGTAAAACTGTTCTGTGCTGGCTGTGCCATTGTTTTCCTATATGGGGAGAGCGTTTGCGCCCAAATAGGTGGAGCGCTACCCTTGGCATGGCGCACTGCTCAAAATTGCCACCTTTGACCTCCTTTACCTTTGACGTTGGTTGCTGCTGACCTTTCAAAGCGCACCTAATGAGATAACAGCTGTATGTGGCGTAGCCAGAAGTGACACATGCAAGCAGGGGAGGTAGAAAGTGATGGAAAAAAAAGACTTCCCTGAACTCCATCACACAACATTAAAAACATACCACGATCTATCTGACGTATACCTATGCTGTGCTTTGCCTTTGCAACAAGTGTCTGCGCTATACTCTGCACCATACCATGCAGTGAGTGAAGAGCAAACTTCTTATCATCCCAAGGCAGTTTATCTTTACTAGCTGTTTCCCAATTGTCAACTGCGGCTATCAAGGTTGCTAGGTGACAGGAGCAGTGCTTCGTGACACAAGGTTAAGGGCGGGAACCGCTGATGATGCAAATAGGAAATCCTTTGTAGACCGGACCATCTCATTTAACAACGCTTGGCTCGGCCCTCATGGTCCACAAAGGACACGCCTTTTGTAGACTTCAAAGGATGAAGGTTAGCCGAATGACAGTTAGTTTCTTTGAGATGTGTAGTAATTAAGGTTTGCTTTATGCAGAACATTTCTGCATCATTGGAACTGCTATTGACATTTTTGTAATGGTTTACAGCAGAACATACTGTAGCAACATAGCTAACGCAAATTTTTGTGGTTGACTTCTCAGGGTTCCACTAGTAACTTAGAAATATGACAAAAGTGCATATTGATGGAAGGTATCTTTTCACATGTTTCAGGCTTTCAAGGAAGACAGTTTAATCTGTTAGGGAAATGTTTTAGTATTTTAATTCAACCCTAGCCAGGATAAACAGGACCACAGCATCTAATGCTCTAATCTCTATTCACTGCTCCAACCATAATCTAATCTGAAACTGTGAACAAGTTATTTAAAGGCACAGCGTGTAGAATTTAGTGGCATCTAGCAGAACAGACTTGGCAGAAATGGAATATAATATTAATAAATATGTTTTAATTAGTGTATAATCATCTGAAAATAAGAATAACTGTGTACTTGTTACCTTAGAATGAGCCCTTTATATCACTGTTGCACTGCCATGTTTCTACAGTAGCCCAGAATGGACACACCAAACACTGGCCCTACAGAGAATTGACGACAACTATGCTTGTTACTGTAAGTGCAACAAAGTGAGTAAAAAGCCTAAAAGTACTTTATGGAACCACCTGTTCAACAAGCATAAACATATAGAAAAGCAATATTTTCAACTGCTTTGCCTGCATTCTCCCATCCACTGCCGGTATGTTTTACACAACCGCAGTGTGCCAGTTAAGCTAATAACATGAAAGCTGTCTGTATGTAGCCTGTTTATCTGAGTTTGCCACATGTCTTAAAATTTGGCAAGACCCTCCTCTCTACCAGCAGTACCTGCAGGCAGTGAATCATGTCAGCAGCAGAGGGACGAGGACAGAGGACAGGAGGAAAGACTGCCTGCACAAGGTGCAGCTGTGCTCACGCCCCTTGAATTGGGTTGTGGTGACAGATGGGTTGAAAGTGTATGTTGTGTGTGGATTGTGTGTGTAGATTGTGTTTCAATGATGATCTGGCAACTTGAGTAACGTCAGACAAACATAAAACGTATGGATCTTTGTGTATGACGATTATCATATGTATATATACATATATATACATATAATAAAGGTTGAGTGTCATGCAAATTATGAATTCCCCCAGAGAAACAACAAAATGAGAGTACAGCAGGAGAGAAAGAAACCTGGGAAAAACGGGAGTGTTGGCAGGTCTGCTGAAGGAAGACGATTGGAAAGGGAGGTTGAAGGAAGGGGTTGTTGGTTTGTTGCAATCTGCAACCTCAGAGATGCCACTAAATCCCACACACTGGTCCTTTAACACAGCTATTACACAATTTGGCAGAGCATTGCAAATGCAAATTAAATTTGGGAAGACATGCAAGATAGCAGGGGTGATGATTGGTATTAACAGGAATCTTTGTACACAGGTTTGAACATTTTAACTGGAATTAATCGTGTTTATGCATCCCTGCATATCCAAGACTCAAGAAAACAACAAACTCTCTGGACAAAGAGGCTTTTACACATTAAATGACAGTTATGATACAATTTTAATATATATTTATATTTATATATATTTCCATTGTAACCATTTGTGTGTTTGGATGTGATTTTTTACAAGCTACTTAAAACAAACTGTGCAAGTCCCTCACTGCACATTAAAAGGTAGACAGTACATTTGTGCTCCCTATTTGTACTGTCACTGATGATGCAGGCTGTGATAGGATTGTTTTCCCAATCCAATTATAAGGCAGTGAGTTCAACAAGATAGGGTCAGGTGGGCTGGAGCTGTCTAGAGAAAAGGCCTAATTATCTTCAAGTCCACTCTTACTGGTTATTGTGGTACAGTATTGTTATCGTCTACTATGACTGATTGCTCAAGACCTCATTTGCATGGGTGTAGTGTGTAATTATGTTTTCAATTTGCCATTCAATTGTTAAGATTTGTATCTTGTCAGAGTTACATTCCAGCTAGCGCATGCTTTAGAGCTCTCGCAGTTGATGTCACTCATTACTGATTGGTCAGGGCAAAACAGATCCAACTAGCTGGTCTGAGCAGGCAGAACCACAAGTGAACATAATCCATGGAAAACAAGTAGGCTGCTTTTACAAACTGCACATACCACTGTGTTGTCTTTTTATTTCTTTTAATCATTTAATTATTTCTCTGGGCTGTTATGTGATTCTACAGTACCCTGAAGGCCAAGACATTGTCTATACTACCTATGCCAGCAGCAAATAGCTGATTATGGGTATGAGTCAGGTTGCAAGTCTTACATTAATGAGCTGGATCGTGACTGGAATTAATTTAGATAGAATTGTGGCTAATGGGTCAGTTCTGGGCTTTGCGGGTGTGAGATGGGTGGATTCTGACTGGCAGTCCTCTCCAACTCAATTAAAGCTGCATCAAACAATACGTTCATATTAATAATGGATCAAATGACAATGTGTAAGTAGCTTGTATTGACAAAATCCAAGAATTAGCATCTTTCAGCTCATTGTTTTGGTTTTATGGCCCACAACTTCACTGTTTTGGTTCAGTCTCACCACTCTCATCAACCTTGACTATCTGGTGAATATAGTAGAGTATTTATTTAACGACAGAGTTGCCAGAACTACTTTACAAACTGATAATATGTCAATGTAGTCTTAACAACTTGTTCTGCTGATTTAACTTTACCTACCCACTGCCACCCTTTTCTGGCTTCCAACTCACAGAAATGCCTATAGTTGAATAAGATTTACTGTATTTAAGAGTAAGTACACCCTCAAATTCTGCTGGCATTCTCCTTCCCAGCATATTTAAAAAATTAAACAGAGGAGTGGAAGGCAAATGACTGTAGAGGATGTGGCCTTGTGGCTATGTATTGTGTGATGTGAAGGTTGTGGGTTCACAGGGGACACTGACTGACCACTGCTCATAACGCACAGGAAGTGACCTGCAGCTATACTGTTGTACTCAGGCTATATATATACGAGGCACAAACTGGGCCTATAGTCAGTCAGTGTTGTACGCTGTGGTGTTGACTGGTCCTGAATGACAAACACTACAGCAAACACTGTAAATGCTGCTGCACAGAGGAATCACACAAAGCATCAAGCCAATTCAAACATCTCAAATAAATAATAGTTTTATCTGTTTTTTCCTTCTTAAACTCAGACAGAACTCTGTGCCTCTCCCTCCTTTACCTATTGTTGAAGTGGTCTTAAGTTACTCCAGGTTGCTCCACCTTGGTGATCCACAGTAGAGGACTGAATGTCCTCAGCAGCTGAATGAATATGAAGCAGAGTGCTTTGTCAACTCTTCTGTATTAATAAGAAAAATCTTATTCATGCAGAAATTCCATAAAAATCCCTTTAAAAATTTCCATGTGACATTTTTGACTCAGACTTTACTGTAAATCTTCCAATTGTTGTATTTTTGAATTTGGGGGTTTGGGTTATCAGTGTTTTGGATGGATGAAGCAGTCAGAGGAAGAGGCTGAGGACTGGACTGAGGAGCAGAAGATGCACGAACAGCTTCAGGCTGCACAGCCCACACAAGGCTGGCACACCAGCTTCTGGGAGGTGTGAATGGTTTGGTTGGTGTGCATATTTTGAGTGTGCACGTGTGTATGCGCATATGATGTGTCTGTTAGTGAGTGTTTGTGCATGAACAAATGTGCACTCTTATGGCAATAAGAATGTCAAGACCCTGTATTATGCAGTGTCAGACACAAGGTTGTGTGTGTGTTGATATACCTCAGAGGGTAGCATCCTTATCTAGTGTGTTGACTTATTTTAGAAGCATGAAAAGAGGGGATAGGCTGTATGGTCTCTTTAACGGTTAGTGTACTTGTGTGTGTGCGAATGTGTATCTGTCAGTTTTAGTTTTTCTGTTTTACACTTGACTATGTCCCACAAATGTCAAGTGAAGCATGAAAGATAATACCACAAATCAATAAAAGCTTGGCTTGGATGGTGACAGACAGCCTCAAGGAGACCTGCGTTTTTGGACACATCTCAACTTCTGAACCTTTTCAGGCCTGGCTGATCAGAGCCAATTTTCTATGTGGCCACGCCAGAGCAGCTGTGAACACAGCACATTGGATGTGTGAACGTGTTTAGCCAGTGGATCAGAGAGCAACAGTCCTAGCCAGACAACAGGCTGTCACAGATCTTAGGAGACCAAGGACTGGACTGGAAGAAACCATATTCAGTGCTCACAAACACAAAACTCTACTGGAATATACTGGAATATCTTTGCATGATTTACAGTTCAAAAAATGTATCTATCTTATACCAGTCCTTTATGCAACCCCTCAGTTCAGCCTCTGTCTGAAACATGATGATTTAGCTCCGGTCTCTTTAAGGGCCCCCTCTCTTGGAAGCTGCATCATAGCCAACTTCTGGCTGCTTGGGAGGCTATGTCAACAAACTATGAAACAAGCTAAAGTAGTAGGATTTCACTTTTTCTCATTCTTTACTTGAAATGTCAACTTTTAAAATACACCTGTACATGTTCAAGCCAAAATCCAAAATATGAGAGTGAACAACACATGGAAAAAACTTAGCAACATTAGCAACCAAGGCTGTGGAACGGACAGCCGATCATGGGCATGATGTGATGAGCCAACATCAGCTTGTCAACAAGGTATAAAAAAATGTCACAAACAAAGCGCTCAGAGCAGGTTGAAGCCCTAGCTCTTGACTTGCAGGGAGCATTTCTACATATGTTAACCTCAAGTTTTGGAACTTTGACCATGTTTAGCATAGATACCCAACATCATAACAGTACATAAATAACAGAAAATCACAAAAAGGATAATATGACCCCTCTAGACTGAACAGCGTTCACTCCTCTCTGTCTGGCTGTTTTTACATGCTGTTTGTTAAATGTTGTTTATTTAAAAATTACTTCAATACAAAAAGGTTCTACTAATTTGGTACACTCAGTTTAGCTTGAGGATTTATCTCATAAAAACCTCATAAAATAGACTGAAACTGCTTACAGTGTACCTTTATGCTATACAACTCTTTACCACTTGTAAGACAAGGTTTTTGCTTCATTGTACTATTGTACATCCCTGAGTGAAGAGATGGAAACCCATGAATGAGGCCCTTGAGTGTTGAGTGGGGGGTGGGGGTGGGAGGGGGGGGTCAGATAAAAGGAAGTGTTAGTTGTTAATCAAAAAAGGAAAGGACAGAGGAAATGAAGAACATTAGATGGAGATTAAATTCATTTGTTGTTGGCGCAATAACCTGTCAGATGGAGCATCCCTCCATGGTGTTAAATTAAATAATCGATTACTTTAATGGAGAACTCAAATAGAATGCATTGCAGTTAATGGTTTTGTTTTATGCTACCTTTCAGAATTGGTTATTTCCCCTTGTGCTGTGATGAAATATATGGATTTCAAGGTCACAATTTCCTCTTGGATTGCATGAAAACAAGATAGACCCTGTGCACATTTCTTCTCCCGGTGCTGCACTTCTGGCAAACAACACCACAAGTATTGTAAGAGAAGGATGAATCAGTGTTATCCAGAGTTTTAGTCTCAAGACAAGTCTGAAAATAACGCTTTGTGACCTTTATTTTGACTCTTCACGGAGCACCACCAGCAGCTCATAATTTTCACTCTTCCAGTGAACATCTACCACATAGGTTGAACATTCTTGGTTCTTAAACAATACATCCAAATGACTTTACCCTTTGTGCCACCATTTGTGTTTTCTGTGAAATAGTTCAACAACTATTGGAATTGATTGCCATGAAATTTGGTACACACATTCATGTTCCCCTCAAGATGAACTTACCTTGGTGAACCTTTAAAGGACTTGGGTAATGATTTTCTATATTTTTCTTATTGTCAACAAATCTCATGTGCAGAGCCAAACCAACAATGAACTGATCAACTTACAAGTATTGTGTGTGTGTGTATCCAAAGCCTGATATATCTTATTCCTCTGTGCTGTATTAAAAACACATCAAATAGACACACTGTTGTACTGGGTGACATGTTTGTTTGCCCCAAAGGCAATTGTTATAGTAGTTTGATTAGACTCTAAAGAATAATGACAGCGATCACATTTTCCGTCTCAGGAGAGTAGTTCTGTGCAAGGCTGACACCACTGAGCATGAGCTTTTTGTGCTACATATAACAACTTCTTGACTCTGTGCTACACCTCCAGCCCCACTGTACATTGCACTCCTGTGCATGTGCAGTGGTGTGCGGAATAGATGTTTTCTGCAGGTACTTGGTATCACCATTTCATGTCATATCATATGAAGTACTTCATTCATGGTTCTGATGATGTTGCTTGTAATTAACAACCCCGCCTCTTTCACATGAACACGCTCGTAGCTGGGAAACCCAGGTTTGAGCTAGTTGCTAACCAGCTTCGTAGTACTGGTTATCTGGAGGGCCAATGTTAGGCTCAGTGAATCCATATGACTAAAAGATAACCTGGGTATGCTGAACTTGCTTCTGTGTCTCTAAGATAGATTATGTTGTTAGCCAGTTATCTTGGTGGCTTTGTTTACACACACATTTTTTTTTCACTTAACACTGCTACTGAGAAACACTCCACATAAATGTTTAGGGCAACATTTCATGACAAAAGCCACCAATATAACAACCATCTGCCACCTTTCATGAAAAGCAATAGTCTTGAATTCATAAATGGCATAGGTCTGTGGAGTGTGTGTGGGCGAATCCATCAAGTTAGCTGGATAACATCATAATAGCTTTGTGGCACAGGCCTCTGATGTATACTTTTTGGTTAAAAATACACATTTGCTAACATTTCAAATAGCAAATAACTTCAAATCCAACACATAGAACCCCCAAAATCTCATGAAATGATGAAATGAATGTGACACAATTAATCACCAACAATGACTTAAGAGGTCAATGCTTTTTGCTGTTTTATTCAATAAATTTCACAACCTCACACAACTATCAGGTGCCCAGTTGTATCAACTAATGTAATGGTGGCATTGCAGTGACAGTTAAAAGATTTAAAGGTAATAAAAAATAAAAGTTTATAGCTAGAGCTCCTTACTGCCTTGGTACCTCCTTCACTGTGTTCTTCATTAGTTAATTACTTCACTTGTTCCTTCTTTACCTCTTCATTTCATCCCTTTCTTTCTCTCCTTCTCTTTTAGGTCCTGTTTACACCTGGCATTAACATGCGTCTTGGGTGATCCGATCACAAATGGACAGCTTTAACTACATCTGTTTACACCTGGCATTGACATGCATCTCCACATGTTTCTTGAGTGACCACTTGTGATCAGATCTCAATTCCCCGCTCTATATGCAAATAAACATGTACATCATTTCTGTTTGCAAAGACCAAATTTGTTGTTGTTTTTAACCGGTGGGAGGACTGTGGGTCCATGTTGATGACAAGATAAACAAATATACAATGCATTGTGTGCTCCTCATGAAAATCAAATGCCCATCGTATTGAGTGCTACGTCTGAACATATATAACAAATATAGAGTTATATGCAGTGATCTCCCCACAGCTCCGTCTCTACATTGAGAGATGCTGTGCGCATTTACACATGAGGCACAGCAGCCTAACTTCATTGATTATTTAAATCTCCGACATGCCGACAGGATCGGTCAGGATGTTAATTAATGTTCTGTGTTCTTCTACACAATAGGTCAGGTGTTACACACACAGTCCAGGTTCATACAATGAAACTGTTTGGAGTAAGGCTGTATTTAGACCAAATCAGGCGGTGCAGCAAAAACACTGGTCCTCCCATTCATTTGAATGGGGCTAGTGCATTTCAGCTGCGGGCGTTTTGGCTGCAGTGGTTGAATCAGAGTCAACTTTTGGAGAAACGCAACCCGATGTCCCGATTGCGGTGGCCAATCACAGCCAGAGGTCAGACTGATTAGAGCTGTAAAACTCTGCCGTGAGGGAGTACAAAGATGCTATTAGGAGGAGGGGAAGACATTTCTTTTCTTTTGATAATGTTAAAAGTAAAGTTAGACTTTGCTTTCAGCTTCCTGACTCATTTTAAAAGAGACGAGAGAAAGAGAGAGAGAGAGAGAGCTAAGAGCACCAGCGAGAGAGCAGCTGTGGTCAAGCGAGCTAGAAAGTGAATGAAGAGATGGGGTAGTGGTAGTGAGAGAGCCAGTGAATCACAATAAAACGTTATTTTTTGATTGTTTCACAGCAGTTACATTCTAGAGCACAAATAAACACACCCACACCCCCCCACACACCTCCATTCAACCCTGCGGTGGTGGGCCGCACCGCCAGACTTCCTGACTTCCTGACCGTATTTTCTGGTTTTGGTTTAATTTCTATTCTAATTGTTGATTTGATGAGGAAAACGGGTTAGGGGAACGGGAAAAACAGGAAAAAAGCGGGTTACATTTTTTTATTTCACATGAAAAACGTAAAAACAAAATAATGCATTTCTTTACCCTCTTATCAAACAAGTTGAACACAGGAGGCAGCAATTCAATTCCTTTACCTAGTCTGCAGGAAAATAGAGTCAGTTGAGTAGGTGGTCCTTCAATGTGGCCCAGGACACACTACTAAATGAATGTAGCCACATTCAGCCCAGACCACCTCCGAATGTGGTCTGAATGATTGGATCTCAGTGCGTCCTCAGTGCTTAAAGCTGTCCACTTGTGATCAGATCACCCGAGATGCATGTTAATGCCAGGTGTAAACATGGCCTTAGTCTCATTAGCCATCTTACTTTCCTCTTTCCTGTCATGTTTCCCTTCTTTCTTGTCCCGTGTCCTGTGTCATCATGTTGGTCAGTTGTATTGCACTATAAACAATTTAAAAAAAAAAAGCAAATGTTATTTAAATATCTTCCAAAACAGCCTGCTGGAGGACAGGAGGGGAATCTGGGCTGTAAGAAAAGATGGATTAAGAGAAATCTGAATAACTTTTGGTGAATAAAATGTCACAAATATGTTTAAAATAGATACCAGATCTTTAAGACAAAATGTAAAAGAAACACAAGTCGTTATAAAAAGACACATTTCAATAGAATTTTAAATAGTTACATGTAAAATGTCCCAGATGACCTGAGAGCTCTGGATAGTTCATCAGCAGAGCAGCAGATCAGAAATGTATTTTTGCCCTAAACCATTCAGTGCTTTATAAACCAACAGTAGTATTTAAAAATCAATTTTTTGACAGACAGGAAGCCAGTGTAAAGATCTGAGAACTGGAGTGATGTGATCCACTTTCTTGGTCTTAGTGAGGGGGAAAGGTTGTGGTTTTGTTCAATATTGAAAAAGTCAGTATGCTCTGTCTTATGCTTCCTGTCATGTCAACATTGACTTCTTAAATATTTAACTAAAACCACCTTACCCAAGAGTTTTAATGGGATGTGAAACCTGGTTTCTCATGTCAAAGTTCTGTGTTTTGTACATCCAACCGTCCACCCTTACTTGATCTGTGTAAGACATGCAAAAGGAATAGTATATATTTTGTATTAGACAGGCTTCCCTTGAGCAAACATGAAGGAGCACAGCTTATAGGTGGGTGTTGGAGCGGCAGCGGGGTGATGGCAGCAGTGTGAATAAAGCAGTGACCTTGAATGTCAGTAAAGTGACCGGTTGGTGATGACACACAAGCTCAGCTGATCCATCCACTGATCCAGAGCAGCACCACTGAAGCTGTCTTCTGACAGGCTTTGCTTTATGTATTGCTAGTAAGAAACTATTGTCAAAGACATAGAGAGTTGACCATCAGAGAGATGTTGCAGACTTTAATCAGGCAACAAGCTTTCCAACATCTCAACAATGTCTCATTTTGTGCTCATCCAGCTATATGTTGTGCATAATGCTGTGGTTCTCAAAGTGGGGTCCAGGGACCCTCACCCCTGGGTGTCCTTTCAGAATATTCTGGGGGGTCCTCAGCAAAAATTTTTATTTTCACTATAATTCCATCTATAAGTAACACAATGAAAGAATGTATGACTGTTTTGGTTGTGGGTTTCATACACTTTTTAAAATAAAAGATGTAAAATCTTATCAGATTGGGGTCTGTGGTCTAATTTGTTTCAGTTAAGGGGTCCTTGACGTGAAAAACTCTGAGAACCACTAGCATAATGTACTGCTTCATGTCAGGACTGCAGGCTCCATAGGAGTGAATGGATAATGGTCATGTTGATGCACAGCTGTAGAGTGGAACAGAGAGTGCAGCAGCTACTATCTATAATTTAACATTAGCACAGGGAGTGTAAGGAGGAATGAAGAATTCAGAGGGGCGCAGGAAGACGGGAAGCCACTAGCCTCAGAGGCCATCTCTCTCTCACACACATGCACAGCAGAGAACAGTGTGTCCTCCGCTGGGGAATCTAAAAGCAGATACCATTAGTGGTCTTTCAAGTCCAGATGTGGTAGATTTGAATCAGTACTTTGTTTTTCTGTTTCAACTTCATACTTGGCAACCTATATTTTCTCTTGAAGACTGGTGTTTAAGTACCCAGATACCCAGATTCTTTTTTTAATTTGTTTTTTATCATTAATTCCCCTTTTAGTTAGCGATTTAGACCAAATTATATTCATTATTTGATTTACCCTCCCTTTTTTTCCTAGAATGAATAAGTAGGAGTTCAAAGAGCCCTAGATTGAGTCCTATTATGTGACCTGGGTTGAATCAAATCCAGGCTAATAAATTATGTATAGTGCTTGTGGCAGTGATCAAGCTTGACCTTAGAGTAAGAAGGGGACCAGATACCCTGCCATGTAAAAAGAAAATATAAAATACCATATTCCTTTTTTTTGGCCACTTGGGGGCAGCAGAAAAAATTAAAAACAACATCTGACTTATTGTCAGTTTATTCATTTTTTGTGGTGGAAGCAAGCAAGCAGCTGTCTATTCACACATCCAGCAGAACACAGAGCAACATTATCTTTCATTTGGAGTCATGTTTGTGTCCACCTGATCGAGTCCAGTATTCACTCGGCTTTTAGCTCTGTTTTGGTTTCCACCAGCTTCTGAGGGAAATATCTGACTCTTTAGCTGCTAAACGCTCCACTATGTTCACCAACTATTTGCTAACTTCTAGTTTGATGCTAAGCTGTCTGCTGCTGCTGGAAACCAGGTTGATTAGAGTGGAGTTTGTTGGTGGGAAAACCAAAAGAGTGAGTTAAAAAGGCTAAATGGCTAACGCAGCTAAAGAGGCTAAAGCACAACAGAGTTAGGATGGTAATTCTCTTTGGTTTTAGTCACTAGAGCAACCCCTTTCACATTACACACAGTCATTTATTGTTCATGACAAATACTGATTAGTGCTGCTTTGATATATCTAATGTACCAGGTTTAATCAAATACAGGCTAATATATTAAGTATGGGTCCATGATCAGGTCTGTCCATATAGAACAGAGGAATCAAGAAAAAATGACTGAATGAAATTAGAATCTCATACAAAATAATGCAATTAAAAAGAAAAACAACAAAGATAATTATGAAAGAATATGGAATAAGTGTACATTATTATTCTTACTTATTATATATACTTACTTAATATATACTGTATATATAGATATAGGCATCTAATCGGCACCAAATGTATTCTATAGAATAACTATGAGCCCAAACATCCAGCCAGAGTCATAAAGAACTATCTTCATGAACAAGAAGAACAAGGAGTCCTGCAACAGATGGTTTGACCTCCACAGAGCCCTGATCTCAACATCATGGAGTCAGTCTGGGATTAACGTGAAGAGACAGAAGCAGCTGAGACGCCAAAATCCACAGAGGAACTGTGGCAACTTCTCCAAGATGCAGAACAACCAACCTGCCAAGTATCTTGAAAGTATCTTCTGTTTATTGAACTTTGTATGAAGCTAATTGATAATAAAAACTATTCACAGCATTACTTTTGAAAGTATCCTCACTTTACTTTTGCACAGTACTGTATATAACTTTTTTCCTTTCAATTTGCATTACTTCCATACTTTCACATTAATTTCAATTTTAATACATTATCTCAGTACTCAACATACATTATTCAGTGCCAGAGTGTGCTATATGAAACAGTAAAATGGGTATCCATAATGACAAGCCTGCACAAAAACTTATTTTTGAGAGACAACAATGACATGTTATTATTACTCTGTTCCCAGAAACAGGATGTTGCATGCTTTATGTACAGTATGTGTGTCATTATGTACTTGTGATTCATGCGTTCTAATTTTCTTATTAAAAAGAAAGAGAGAATTGAGACAGATTGTCAGGTCTCTAATCTTACAAATGTCCCATTTGATGTCTTGGGATTTTATTCAGATGTGGCACCAAGACAAACACAGGAACTTTACAGTACATCACAAATCCAATTTAGCAGCAGTGTGTGAAACATTGAGAGTGCAGCGCTAAATAAAGTATCACATGTGTTGTTCTGGCTTTCAGGCATAAATAGATCATCTTATCCCATTACAAACCTCAGATCTTGTTTCACTGTATAAGAATCAGATTGTGGGCTTACGCATGAGCACAGAAAACAAAGATGACTGATCTTCTTTGCCTCATTGGCAGGTCTACATACGGTTTGTATGTAATGTATGTGTTTATCTTTAATTTGAACAAAGAGGGCATAGAAATAATCACATTTAGTAGTCAGTTTTACAGTGGAAAGGCCTGGCCTTTGATGTTGCATGGCTGAAAAGAGAATTGTGTAGATGTACTTAGCTAGCATTTTACTTAAGAGTGGTGTATTGATCAAGTTAGAGTGGTGCCTTTTGGCAGGAAAAAAACAACCTATTTTTAGGCGCAGCAACACTCATTCAGTCGGTGTCAATCGATGGGACAACTGGAATGGAGCATAAAGGTGTGTTTCAGTGAGGGGGTGTGATGTGAGGTGGATATGATGAGATGTAATTACTGTCTTCAAAAAAGTCACAGCAGCTTCATTAAACTCTCTCTCTGCTGCGTCCTGCAGACAAGTGATCTGAATTTCAGCTCAGCCATCACATCCCACACATGAATTGCTCATAATTGCAGGGTTCTATTTTCTTGTAAAGAAGGCAGTGGACTACAACGCTGCTCCACTTCGTCCAGAGATTAAGTTCAAAATGAAAACATGGATTCTGTTGAATACATCAAACTAGACTTTTTTTCTTTTTCTCCTGTTGTATGATAGTGTCTAATAATTGCAGAGTGTCTGTAACTTGGATTTTTCCTCATAAAAACAAAGGCTAGTAAAAGACCATGATGTACTGTACTGCTTCATCTGTTATTAGTTCAGTTGTAAGTTCACTCTATAGCTCACTGAAACTATTCAGTAACAAACTAGGGGTATATAACTATACAACAATGATTTACACGGATAATGGCTCAGTGACTACCTTTCTACCACAGAGAAATCACAAATTTAGATTTTTTCTGTGATTTTTTTCTTTTTCTTTCTTTCTTTCTTTCTTTCTTTCTTTCTTTCTTTCTTTCTTTCTTTCTTTCTTTCTTTCTCTCTTTCTTTCTTTAACTATTCACTGGGAAATATTTTTTGTTTTTGCGCTACATTATATTATAAATTACTCATTACTTTTGAACTGCAATTTTTGAGTGGCTCTCAAAAGCCCACTCCAGAGTCAGACGGTCCAATCATGACCAGGAATGATGGTTGCTAAGAAACATATTCATCTGACTGATTTTGACCATATTCCACTCACCTGACTTAAGTATACCCAGTTTTGTGCATTTGCTCAAGGAGCTGTTGCCTATTATAGAAATGAAAAGACTGCATCTTCACAAACCCAATACACAGAATAGATGAGAGATAGATTTTAGAGAATATGGCACAGACCTATACTGGTGGCTACATGAGTGGGTGTGTTGTTTAACACGACTCATTTATTTGTGTTACTTTACCTTGTCCTGAGATGTTACAATTTTTTTCATGTTATTTTCTCTGTATTGTTTTGTATGTCTTTTCAATATATTTTGTCATTGTAAAATTGAACTTGAAACTACAGCGTATTTTTAAAAAAATCGTTCATCCAACACAACATGCTCTGTCTGTTTCTTAATGAGCACATTCTACTGCAAATACTTACTGCTGCAGGCTTCACATGACTAGAACACGGCTTAGTGTCAAACACACTGTCCTGTATAATCCCACTTCAATAGGGATCAGTGTTTCAAACAAACCTGAACTGATTGTATTTTATATGAATTAAAGTTACAATAGTAACTCCACAAGTAACCTACATTTCAGAATGTAGACAGTAAAAATGTAAAACATGATCATGATGACATGATTCTCAAGATGTATAACATGACTACTACAAAGACTTCTGTGAGCTCCAAGTTTAACCACAGCAATGACCCATCTCTTCTGTTGCCCCCCCCCACCACTGTGCTTTCATGTGCTGATATCTATAAATCTAAGTGATGTTTAATGAAAGGAATATGATGACATTTAACCGTTCAAAGCTTCTAATTCTGCACTTTTTTCACAATGTGTTCATGGTAGAGTAGACATTTTCTTTGATAACAGTACCTCATGTGAAACAGGTTACAATAGCAGTATTATTGCATTTTTTTAAAAATGCATTTATTTATTTACCACATTCACACTGACCATTACAACCACAGTCAGACCTGTTGGTCCACTGGAGCAGTTGAGGTTAAGGGTCTTGCTGAAGGGCACATCAGTGGTGGTAATGAGGCATTTTCCACACCCAGATTTATCCTGCTGGTCCAGGGACTGAACCGGCGACCTTCCAGTCACAAGCTTGCTTCTTTAACCTTCATGCCACCACCGCCTGAGATTCCATCACAGCTGAGATGCCAGTGAGTGGAACTCCACTGCTACAGATGGTAAAATTCAGTGTAGTCAGTTTAGTTTGAGGATTCACCGTTAGTAGATTTGTTAGTAAATGTGAACACCTGAACATCTCCTCCTGATGAAGCCACAACATACTCTGTTCAAACATGAATGAATGGCTGCTCTCGTTTTGGACACACAGCAGCCTCGAATGTCCTTCAGCAACACAGGTGAAGCAGAAAATATAGAGCTATGAAACATAGACCCCTGTGTGAGTTCCTATAAAAGTAAAAAGCTGTTGTTGTGCTCTGTAAGAACATAAATATTGTTTTCTTTAATTAGAACTTTATTTTCTGATCAAATCTCACAATAAAAAAAAACCCACAATAACTTGGAAAATGACTGTGCAAAAAACCTCCACATTATATTAGATAGAGCAAATTTTATATTTTATGACTGCAAAAAAAGCACTTGAACAACAAAACAGGTCTATTCAACTATACTCCATTTCTAATACAAATACAATTTTCTTACATTTTCCTGAAGCATGTTTTATTACTTTAAGAAGAAAATAAGCCTAATAATGAGTTCCTTCATTCATCATTTTCTGTTATCTGTATGTGCAGAGCCGAACCAACAATGGATTGATCTACTTACAAGGTACTGTGTGTGTATCCATAGTCTGATATATTGTATTCCTCTGTTGTCCAAAAACATGTCACCCAGTGCAGCAGTGTGGCTCAGAGATGTGTTTTTATTAGTGTCTGGATGAAAACGGAGGTCTTCGGCACAGAGGAATGAGATATATCAGATTTTAGATACAAACACAAAACTTAGAAATACATCCGTTCATTGCAGGTTTGGCTCTGCACATGAGATTTGTTGACAATAAGAAAAATATTGAAAATCACCAGCCTTTAAAATATTTCCCTCATTGAGTCTTTAATGTTGGCTTACTTCGAGGATCCTGGAAAATGTCTCTGAAGTGGCTCCACTCATATCTATGACAAAACCTTGATGAGATATGAGAAAGACTTTTTCTGCCAACAATGGTGCTGTTTATAACAACATTTTCTGTGTCACAGCAGTTACTGTTTACTGGAGAAGTTCCTGCTTCTAGTCCCTCAGCCCATCTGCGGTGGATATGATTCAACAAGGAACTCAGCTGAGAGCAACATCTAACCAGTCTCAAGTACACGTTTAAATCATGTTGCTTTCTGTTTTTATCTCAACAGCCAGAGGGAGCAGGATTATGCCATTTTAATGTCAGGTTTGCCAAATCCAAATACAGTGTCTGCTAGTCCTCAACATACAGACTCTATTATCTTGCCATATACTGTATGAAATGCAAGCTTATAGACCTGCTCTTAAGCTAAATGAGCTTTTTACAATGTAATTTCAGCCATTTGTAATAGTATTTGTTGCACTGAAAGTTTAGTTGTTGTGACAGCCAGTAGTCGAATGTAACAAACATTTACTCAAGTACAATTTAAAGGTATTTGTACTTTACTTGAGTATTTCCATTTTCTCCTACTGTCAGGGTGGGTGAGTGGAGCAGGTGGACCCAAATGCAGAGACAGTAGGCAGGGACAATCCGATGCAGGTATTTATTAATGAAAAAAGCAAAAGTCATCAGAACATCAAACCAGAAGCAGACAACTCAACAAAGACCGAACTGAAAACTGGACTATAAATACACAGGGAGTGATTGCAAATGAAACACAGGTGAGGGAAACGAGACACAGGTGAGACACATGAAATAATCAAACACAGGAAGTAAAGTGACCAGACACAAGGAGGAAATATTACAAAATAAAACAGGAACTAAAGTAAACAAACAGGTGACACAAAAAACACAGGAGGAACACACAAGGGAACAGAAAAAACCAAAACCAGGAAACAAAAGCAACACAAATGAAAGAGCCCCTCAAAAAGTCCAACTAAAAACAGAAAAAGTCTGAGGCCATCAGAAGGATAACATAAACCAAGGAAGTCAAAAGAACAAAAACACAAAGAGTCCAAAAAACAGAAAAAGTCCTGGTAGGACGTGACACCTACTTCTTACTACTTCACTACATTTCAGAGGGAAATATTGTACTTTTAATTCCACTACATTTATTTGACAAGCTAGTTACTTTTCATATTAAAATTACACATAAAATAACATATCATGCATTGTTAAAGACTAAACCAGTAGTTCCAGACCTTTTTGTCTATAAAATCAATGTGTGGTTGTAGTTCATGTTGCAAATGGTTATGAGATGTTAGCAGTTCCACTGGAGGCATTTGCCCTCTAAACATCTCACATGGTTTCATTTTATTAACTGTTCACGACCCAAAGAGTAAAACTCTCCAATATTTCCCTAACAAGTAAAGATTAGAGAAAAAGTCCAAAAACTGAAAACAGATTTGTGTATCAGAACTTTGTTTTTTCTTCTTTCCTCTCCCATTAATCATCTGATGACCCCTCAGATTTATCTGCTGACCCTTTGGAGGGGCCCGACCCCTAGGTTGGGAACCACTGGCCTAAACTAGGTAAATGTATACAGTAATGTAAGAGTAATAATGTAAGTATTTCAAACTAATCAGTGAAATGCTGCTCACACATTGATGCATCAGTATTAATTATTTACTTTATTAAACATACTTAATATATCAGTCACTGTGGTGGATTTTCTACTTTACTTTTAATACTTTAAGTCAATTTAGCTGCTAATATTTATGTACTTTTACTTAAGTAGGATTTTTCATGCAGGACCTTTACTTGTAATGGAGTATTTTTACATTGAGGTATTGCTACTTTTATTTTAGTAAAGGATCTTCTTCCACCACTGGTGACAGCATTAATCCATATAGAGATAATATTTTAATACCAGGAGTAAACTAGATTTCCATACCTTTTCAATTTTGCATTAAAAATAACTCTTCATGCATTTTCAGGGTAAGTATCCCAACAGTTGGCATAACAGTGATTCTTAAAACCAGAATGCTTCAGACTGTCTGTTTATATTCAGCAACATAAAAGTCTGATCTGAACCGACAAAGTTTTTTCCCTTTTTTTGTCACAGACGCTCCTTCATTCTGTTACTCTAACACTCTCTCCTGTTTCAAACTTAACTTCACAATTTCACACACATAAAAAGAAACTCTTCAAGTCTTGCTCTCTTGCTATCTTTACAGGAATCCATTAAGATTCAGTACACCCACCCACACACACACACACACACACACACACCTGAAAACACCATTTCTCCATCTTCCAAAAAGCACTTAAGAGCACCTGACCCTCCCTTCTGTTCTTCCTTTCCTCTTTTCTCTCCCACTTCCTGGAGAGCCCTCAGATCGAGGGTGTGGAGACGGATGGAGAGTCTTCTCTCTTCAGTAAAATCTCCACGCTCCATTCCACTGTTTGATTATGCAGATGGACCATGACTGGGTGATAATCTGTATGCTTGCATGTGCATTAGCTTGCCTTATTATTAATAAGCAGGGACGTCGGGAACAGCCCTAAATAAATTGAGTTTGCCTTCCATACAGTATTTGCATAATCATTCACCCACATTTAGTCTCTGATGCAAACACTTCAAGAAATGAATGGTACACATTGTAGTGAGCTGCACTGAAATAATGTAGGACTGCATAAATTCAATGTCATGGTGTAAATATACCTAAGTGAAAACTTTACTCTGACTATATGACTGCTCTGTAGAGATTTAGAGTCAGTACAGTGTTTAGTAGTTGCATTTGTTTGTGAGCTACTTTATTTCAGCAGCAGTGGAGCAGAGCTGCAGCACAGCAGTCAGACAAAACTTCACCTGAAATACTAGCAAATTGGTCTGTACAATCACAAAAATGGTTTCCAGCAGGCTACATAATAAGGTACGTGTCAGAAGCATGCAGGAGGAAAATGACATGCTTTTCTTTTCCTCTTCACTGAAGCTGTACAGCGTATACACACAGTGAAACTGGAGGTTTGATATAGTCAGGGCTGGTCTGTCTGGTCTCTCAATGCAGATGACTGACATCACATCACACATCACAGCAGTAGAACTAGTGAATCAAATCAATTTTTTCCAAAGACAATACTGATCTTTATATAACTGAGAAATATCCTTTCAGTGTTTTTGCTGTGGAACATTTATAAAAATCAAACTACAAGTTCAGGCTGCTACTCTGCTTTCATACGTTATTTATATGCAAGATGTTACCAAAGTAACTGCCAGTGATGGAAAAGGAATGTTAGAGGTTATTCGATATATTTTGAGGTCCAAACACAGGTAGACTGAGGCAACACAGCACTCTAACTTTCTGGTTCATATTTCACAGATTTAAAGATATATTTGATATGTGGCCAATAACAAGCAAAAGCTGTGGCTGACAGTAACAATTATATATTACCACATGGACCAAATAAATCATTTGTAAAAATCTTTACAATAACTTGTAATCCATGGCTATGGACTGCATTTATTTGTGCTTTCATCTAAATCACTTTATAATTTGCCATCGTCCACAATATGTGTTGGACGATATAAACCTGTGAACTCAGAACTTTGGTTAAACATGGTTAGCAGCATAGCATGGTAGTTCATGGATGCATGGTCTGATATGATAGAATAATTAAATGCAAAGTGTGTCAGACATCTCCTCTAGTTCTGTCCGATCTAGTGCTAAGGTCATGATGTACAGTATTTCTCATAAATCTTACAATACACAGATGAAAATGCATCAATCATCATATTTCCCAGAATTCCACTTAGTAAAAATATGGTAATTAAAACCTAAGAGCAGGAGCTACTACATGCACTTTATAATGTAATCTATAATGACTCATGCAGCTTGCAATGAAGCAAGTATTAACATTTCTCTGCTTCTTAAACATGCTGAATATGAATGAACAAGACTAGAACAAAACCTAGTATATAGATGTGCAAAAGTGTGGCCAATTTGTTACAGTGTCAGTAGTAGTGTCTACAATGTGAATTCGTGGATATTAAATGTTCATCTGGAGGCTTCGGTGGAAATTAGAAATGAAGGTTTTGACAGCATTGGGTGCAAATTCAGGAGGCTCATCTCCGCCCAGTTACTGCAGTTACAATAAAGCACACCTACACTACACTGATATAACAGTCTACATGAATCCCATGATTTACCTGCAAGACTTGTATTTTAATGCTGTTGTTCATCATTTGTGATGTGAAAATGTCAAAAGAAATACAAAGTTTGCATCCTGGTATTTAGTCACATGTGGTGACTTTTAATGCATGTCACTGAGGCAAGAAGAGATGACAATCCACATGTCCATCTTGTTGTGACTTCATTAAAAAATGCTGTACTATAATAAAACCTTAATGCTTCTAAAACCCTTAAGAACAATGCTTGTGGTGTTTGAACTAGGGATGTGCAGAGAGTCCAGTATTTGTATTTGTATCTTTTTTTTGTTGGGGCAGCAAAATTATTTGTATTTGTATTTGTATTTGAATAAAAATGGAAAGAGGCTTACAAATCCTGTGTTTGCTTTTATTACACTTTTAATTTTAGAAAATTAAAGTGTTACAATAAGTGTTTATGAATAAACTACCTTATGAAGGAGGTCCCCAAACTGTGTCTCAAACTGGAGTCTCCCAGATCATAGACGACTGTGCTGACTACTGAGCTAAAACTTTACTCTTCACCTCTTTGCAGACAGACCTCTAACTAACAAATATTTAAAAAAATATTTATATGAAACAAATATTCGTAAAAAAACCCCACTATTTGTGCTTTGCCGAATAATGTATTTGTATTCGGGCACACCCCTAGTTTGTACTTTCATTCCTCATATTGGCAAACTAGCATGTATTGTCACTATATATTACGCTATCACTCTGTATCTCTCACTATCTCGGTCTAATCACTGTCTAATCACTGTCCTATACCCTCAAAAACCCACAAAGTTGTGACAAATTGATCAAACATATATATATATAGACCTTTCCACACCTGTATGATCATTTTCTCCACCTGTGTGTATAAAGTTTAATTGCTGTCCCTGCGTAACATTTGACTTTTACGTCTAATATCGATGATTGATAGTTCAGAAAATTGTTGTGATGTGAGAGATACAGTACATAGATGTATACAAATATTGTATATGTGTTTGGCCTTTAACATGAAACATGATTGCTAGCGACACTTGACACTGTCACCTACTTTGTCAGTCCTCTTCTCTAGCGTCTCGTCACCATCGCAACCACAGCCTCACGCACATGGATCTCACCAGTTGTTTCAAACACCAGTTAATTCTGTTTCACTGGCTGCTGACTGGCGGTAGAGGAGGAGACAGTAGAGAAGCTGCTATGTGCCAGTTTAGCCGACCTCTCTGCATTTAACACCAGAGCTGAGAGCTTGGAGCAGGAAACACCATTGCTCTGCATCCTCTGTTCCCATCGCACTTATGTATTTAGGTCATTTAGAGACAAGACTGTAAAAGTTTGCAGTCTGTCATTTTGTCACGCATATCCAGGGGCGTAATGTCAGTAAATTTGAGTAAAATGTAGAAATACGCTGCACAGAAACACAGATGTCTGTGGTGTATTTTCATTAAATGTCATTGGTGTGCTTAAAGACAATATTAAGCTATGCAGATTGATTTTATAAGTTTATAAGCAATAAGGGCTAGTGGGATACAATTTGCATTGGTGTAGTTATAATCTCATGAACCATATTTAATCACACTGTACGTATAGAGGCACAGTAGAAGAATCATAATCATACACTGGAGAAATTTGAGTGTGTTTGTATTACATGTCACTTTGCTGGGGTCTGCATTAAAGTCTTCACCTTTTAAAAAAATACCCTCTGGAGGAGATCAAGAAATAAGGGTGTAAAATGACTAGAATAACTTATAAAAATAAAAGGCTAGAAGACAACTGGGCAATAATGGTGTAAAATGATTCCCAATACTTATATATAAAAATTGGATATAATCAGGTAGAATTATGTATGCCAGTATATATCCTGAAACAGCTCAAAAACCTGGTTTGAAGAGTTTTGACCGACAACAAGTGACAGAGATAAAAGTAACATAATAATTGGTCAAAAATTAGGGAGGGTGGATGATAAGGTGTGGCCTAAGCCGACCCAAGGACATAAAAACAGATGCCCCAAAGGAAAACCTTTGGAGCCATTTGGTTCTTTGTAAAAAGTGCTATTTTGCTCTCCTTTTCTTGCCGGCAATAAAAGAACACTTTGCTGTTTGGACCTCTGACTCCCTTTTTCTTATTAAGAGAGAGTTTTTTTGCTCTGATACATTTTTCTGCAACAATTCGACACAACATGTCCCATGAGAATAGGACTATGAGTTGAAGCGCTGTAAATGGATCCTGACAACGTAAATAGAAAACTGTTTTGTGCTGATTCATTTTGAAAGAGCAGCGGCCAATGGGGAAACTTCATCACTCTCTCACTCACTCACGGACAACCGTATGTGTAGGGCTGGCCCCACTGTTGCAGTGCAGCCAAAAAGTTCACTGTTCTACATTTATTTTCTTAATTCAGTCACACTGCCCATAACTTATTTTCTACTACAAGGTTGCTTACATGAGGCAACATCATCATCATATTAGAGTGTTTGTTTATCATAAATCTTCACTGCAATCCATTCAGATTAAGATGGCGTTAATCAACACTAGGTCAGTGTGTAATAAAACTTTTATCCTAAGGGACTTTTTTGTTTCTTAAGATCTGGACTTTTTGTTTATTACTGAGACCTGGATAAAATGTGGTGACAACATGGCCTTGACTGAACTGCATCCCACGGACTGTGACTTTGTTAGTGCACCCAGGATGTCTGGTCGAGGAGGAGGTCTAGCTGCTGTTTTTTCCAAACAGTTTTATCTGCCATTCTGTGGACATAGGCGAGTTCAACGCTTTTGAATCTAACGCAACATGTATCAAGGCCAACCCACAATCATGGTCACACTCTTGATTTGGTTTTTACCTTGGGTCTGAATCTGAATATTATATGCATTGATGACTTTTTTGTGTCCGACCACAAACATATTATTTTTGATATTGTCTTCAATGCTGACACCCAATCCATCAAACGCACGACCTGCTCTCGTACTCTCAACAGCCATTCTGCAGACAAATTTGCTTCTGTCTTTGCAGATCTCAGTAAGGATATGGCTTTGCCTGCTCAGACCAACAATTAAGTCTGCTCCTTTAATAACCTCTATCAACCCTAGACGTTGTTGCTCCACTTAAAAACAAAACTATCCGTACAGTTAACTCATCCCGGAGGTGGAAAAACACTAAATTTGAGATTCATTTTATTCATATGAAATAACTACTTTCATCTTTTAATAAGAAAGTGAAAGAGGTGAGAACTAGTTATTTTTCTATTCTAATTGATTGCAACTAAAAGAATCCCAGAGCTTTATTTAGCACTAATAGATTAGTGAACCCTGCCCCTCCACCTACACTCGTCTTTTCAAATACTGACTTTGAAATGTTTTTGTCTTTTTTTGTAGACAAGGTCACTGATATAAGGTCAAACATATTGCCTTCTCGTGCTGCTGGAGTAGACTGTTGGGCTCATGCTTCATTATTGAGCCATCCAATATCATTGGAAGATCTGGCAGCCATAGTTTCCCAAATGTGCCCCTCTTCTTGCTCTCTTGATATTGTTCCAACCTCTTTTTTTTTAAGATGTTTTAGTTCATTAGGACCATATTTACTTTCGATTGTAAAGAGCTCTCTTAGCTCTGGCTGTGTGCCTGACTATTTTAAGCATGCAATTGTTCAGCCACTCTTAAAAAAGCCAAGCCTTGACCCATTGCTGCCCCATAACTACAGACCGATATCCAAACTTCCTTTTATTTCCTTTTATTTCCACTGCTCTGCTTAGGGTTTCAAATGATGTTTTAATGCGTGCCGATGCTGGGGAATGTTCAGTTTTGGTGATTCTTGATCTAAGTGCAGAATTGAAACTGTTGACTACTCTATTCTCGTTAATAAGGTCCAGCATTGGGCAGGCATAACTGGGACTGCCCTTGACTGGTTTGCCTCCTATTTGTCAGACAGGAGCTTTTCTGTGGCAATTGATCATTTTGTGTCCTCATCCGCTCAGTTGTCATGTGGTGTACCCCAAGGTTCAATCCTTTGTCCAATTCTTTTTTCCCTGTACATGCTCCCCCTTGGTTTCCTAATTAGTCAATCCAGCTATCAAGGACTGGATGTCAGATAACTTCCTCCAACTTGACCTTGACAAAACAGAAGTCCTTATTATAGGCCCTGAGAGCATTTCTGAAAAAGTACAGCAGTGTATTGGTCCTTTAGCAGAAAATGTTAAGCAAGCCTCCAAAAAGTCTTGGACTGACACATAAACTTTGAGTGTCATATAAAGAAAGTGGTCCAATCCTGTTTCTTCTATCTAATAATACACTTTATTTTTACAGCACCTTTCATACACTAATGCAGCCCAAAGTGCATAACACATTTTGAAAAAGAAAATAAAAGAGTAGACAATTTAAACTACAGAGAGACTATTAAAATATATTTCATGTAAAATCTTCATCTGAGAAGTAACTAAAGCTGTTAAATAAATGTAGTGGAGCGGAAAGTACAATATTTCCCTCTGAAATGTACTGGACTTTAAGTATAAAATAACATCACATGGAAATACTCAAGTAAAGTACAAGTATCTCAAATTTGTACTTAAGTAGAGTACTTGAGTAAATGATACTTTTCAACACTGAAAATAAAACTTTAAACTAAGAGCTCATATACTCTGCAGTT
This sequence comes from Thunnus albacares, assembly GCF_914725855.1. Lineage (NCBI taxonomy): Eukaryota > Metazoa > Chordata > Actinopteri > Scombriformes > Scombridae > Thunnus > Thunnus albacares. Next base: position 3,066,780 of record NC_058117.1, on the reverse strand, counting down.
ACTGTACTGTCACTCACTGCTCATTCAAACAACAGCACCGAGCAGAACTTGTGGTTTTTGTAATGAAACATGGTAATCTGATGAATCACTGTGAGGTGCAAAAATGTAACTGACTTTATTTTTTGACACAAAGCAAATTTTGGTTTAGTTGGTGCTGCTACATCAGAAGAAAACCACCCACGTATAGTGTGAGAAACCACACACCACATTAAGTACACTGTTAAATGTGTTGAGTGTAAAAGTTCAGGGAATCTGACTTGCAGCTCTTTGTTTGAACTTGGAGGTCAAACAGCAGCGTTTAGTAAAGGTCAATGAATCGAATCATTAAAAGCGCGTCTTTAAGTGCGCTCCCCAGTAAGGATGAGGGAAGAGATTAATTAAAAAATCTAATCATGTATATGTTTGGAGGTTATAATAATCAAAGCAGAGGATAATCCTTTAATCATTGGGAAATATTATTAAACAGTTTGTAATTAATTAGAAGGTATCTGATTAAATATTGTGTATTTAACATTAAGATTAAGGATTTGCTCTCTCTCTCCCTCTGCCATCTGTCTCTAATTTAATCTCATGTTTCATCTGTCTCTGCTTTCACTTCACTGCCTTTGTAGTTTTAATATCTCTACTTTTTTTTTTTAAATGTTTGTTTCTTTTCCATTTCCTCCTCATTTATTCCTTCTAATATTTCTCATCTATTCAGTTTGGTCCAACAGAGATTTAGCAGTTACATGTCAAATCTTGGCCAACTGCATTGATTGTAGATTTGTTTCAGATATAAATAATGTTTGTTAATAATGTCTTACTATAGGAAAGACAGACTGAAAAAAATGACATCTGACATGCTCACCTTAATTCTCACTTTAACACATGTACTTACAAGCATGATTTGTGACATCACAACTAATTTGGAGCCAATCATGGTCTAGTATGCAACTTACATAAGTGTGATGTGGAAACTTGAAGCCTCTGGTGCATGTACACTTAGAATGGACTTTCAGTGAAGTAGGAGACATGTTATGTCCAGCAGGAAAACTTATGAAGGATATCTCTGTACTTTATCTATTCAGCTTTCCCTCAAACCTGACCAGTCTCCCAGTCCCTGCTGCTGAAAAACAGCCCCATAACATGATGCTGCCACCATGGTTCACTGTTGGGATGTTATTGAGCAGGTGATGAGAAGTGCCTGGTTTCCTCCAGACATGACACTTAGAGCTGAGGCCAAACAGTTCAACTTGATTTCATCAGAGTGGAATCTTGTTTCTCACAGTCTGAGAGTCTTTTAGGTGTTTTTTGCAAACTCCAAGTGGGCTTTTCTGTGTCTTTCACGGAGGAGAGGATTCTGTCTGGCCACTCTGCCATTAAGGCCAGATCGTTGGAGTGTTGCAGTGATGGTTGTCCTTCTGGAAGTTTCTTCCATCTCCATACAGGATCTCTGGAGCTCAGCCAGAGTGACCATCAGGTTCTTGGTCACCTTGGCCCTTCTCCCCTGATTGTTCCGTTTGTCACCACAGTGTGGACAAAAATAAATAGCATCAAATTCCCTCTTTGTGTTTCCTCAGACAGTGTTTCCCTGTTGAGTTGTGGTGGAAGTATAGTAACAAAAAGAGGGACTTTGACACTAAAAAGACTGTAACGTTGAAAGATATCTACTTGATTTGACTCATTTGGACGCCGAAGAATACATTATTACACAGAAGGAGGACTGTGGATTTTGTCCTCCATCACTTCCATTGTAAGTGCATCATGAAGGGATCTTCTAATGGTCAGTATGAACAGGAGGAATGATTACAGCAAGAAAAACATGTTTCAATGTTCATTTGGGCTCCTGACTGTTGTTTTAAGACAGACCTGAAAAATTATGAAAACACACACACACACACGCATGTGCAGTTTTCTCTGGTGACAAATCTGATTATATATATTATATTACAATATTTATATTACAATATTAATATTTGATATAATATCCATGTCATTTATCCGGTTTTATTTTTTACTGTATACATTTTTTTACTGTCTCTCCAGTCGTCTAAATCTGGATCTGGACTAAATCTTTCTGCCACTTTTTCATGGCCTACTGTTCCTGTAAAAGAGAAAACAAGGTGGCATTTGATGGCTTATACCTTGTTGGCTTCTCTTTTGTTGTTCCACTTTTATTTAACTCCAGCTGACAATACAGAGACTTCCCAGTGTGACTTGGTTGCTCCAACCTCTGTTCTGCCTCCTGATGAGGGAAAAGCCTGCAGAACACACACAGCCCAGTGTACTTTGTTCAATCCATGAATGGCCATGCATTTTTGAGTGAATCTGTGTGTGCATTTCTGAATATGCAGTAAGAGTGTGTGTGTGTGTGTGTGTGTGTGTGTGTGTGTGTGTGTGTACGGTACTCTTGTGAGGGGGTGGGGTCAGTGAGTTTGACAGTCATTTCCAGTCATCTCCTTACACGACAGCTCCATCAAAGATTAACAGTGAGAAAAAATATGAAGCACTAATGGAGGCATGCGGTGTATTCGTAGCATGATAAAGTTACAGCTGTCATCACTAATGCTGCCACTGGGTGACCACACACACACACGCGCGCATGCACACACACACACACACGCGCACGTGCATGCACGCACGCACACACATGCACAATACTTGGACTGAAGTGACTGATGCTCCCTCACTGTCTCCTGTCCATCGGCTGCTGACAGATGGTGAAACAGAAAACAGAGCAAGGACGGAGGGTTAAAGGTTTCACAATCTGTCCACTCCCATTAAAAAAGTCTTTAAAAAAAAAAAGTTCAAAATGATTCTGTCAGCAGCTTACGCCACATCTTTTTCTGTTATCGCTTTAGCCCAGAATAAAATGTGTGAATTTTTAATGTAATTCTGTTTTATTTAACTATGTAGGTTATTTATTCATTTCTCTGTTTCATTTACTGACAAAAACATGGCCGTGCCTGTTTAAAAATTCATATCAATGCAACACTGGCCCATTTTTGAAAGATGATATTGTTTAAGAATTGGTGGTAACAAAGAAAAAAAAACCAAAAGGACACATCAATAATGTCCAACCAGCTCACAAGCAGCCACAGATATTCTGTCTTTAGCCAAAATGTCCAAAGTGTCACAATGCTTCAAGATCCATTCAAACAGGATGAACTTTACAGTGGGAGGTGGGAATGAAATATCCTCTGTGCTTCTCTGTATATTTAACTCATCCTTTCAGATAGCATTTGAACCATGGGGAGATGACAGGATCTGGTCTGTAAGACATGGACATTCAGCAGGTTAAAGCCAAAACAGAGAGCCAAAAGCCTCCCCAGGGGGGCGCCGGAGAGTTGAAGATGACGCAAAGATACTGCGTGAGTTGAAGAAGAGCCATAACTCAGTCAAATCTGAACACACAGACATGAAACACATGTTGATAACATTCAGTGTGACTCACACTTCTTGAAAATAACTGCCATTGCCAATAAACCTCTATAAATCCACTTAGAAGTCAGGGAGAAAAGACACTTTAGAACTTGCCAGAGTAGTCATAGCCGTCTGTATATTTATGTCTCCAGTGCAAACAGGAACTGTTGCTAGCTAATTCAGCCTACTTTTAATGAATGGGTTCAGAATTTTTCAGGTCTGTCTTAAAACAACAGTCAGGAGCCCAGTTGAACATTGAAACATGTTTTTCTTGCTGTAATCATTCCTCCTGTTCATACTGACCATTAGAAGATCCCTTCATGATGCACTTACAATGGAAGTGATGGGGGACAAAATCCACAGTCCTCCTTCTGTGTAAAATGTATTTAAAAGTTTATCTGAAGCTAATATGAAGCTTCAGCATCCAAATGAGTCAAATCAAGTAGATATCTTTCAATGTTACAGTCTTTTTAGTGCCAAAGTCCCTCTTTTTGTTACTATATTTCCACCTCAGTTCAATGGGGAAACACTGACTGAGGAAACACAAATAGGGAATTTAATGCTAAAGAATGTAAATGTGTCAGATATCCACTTGATATGACTAACTCAGACTGCTGAAGCCTCATATAAGCTTCACATCAACTTTTAAATGACAGTGTGGACATACTGTAGATTTTGGCCTCCATCACTTCCATTGAAAGGACATTTGAAGGAGATCTTTTAATAGTCAGTGTGAACAGTAGAGCTGTAGTCAACCAAAGAAAACCTTGGTTGACTGAAATTGTGCACAGTGAACTCAGCAGCCACACATTTCTCCGTTCTCTATTTCTCTGTTTAGCGTCTTCAGGTCATGCTAACCCATTGTTGCTAACTTTGGAGCTAACCCCCTTCACTTTTCCAGCACTTTGGGAAACAACAGACGAGACTTTTCAGCATTTACTAACTGACACACTGTAGTCTGTACTGTACGCTTACTGCCAGACTGACAACTTACTGCTAACCTTTTCCTCTGCTCCGCTCGCATTCACCGTCACTTTTCTGCCGCTTGCTCACATCGCACACATATTACGCACTGCCCTATTCCTCAACGGAGCTAAGCTACCAATAGTTCCCCAGGTAACAACACAGAGGTCGACCCATGTATTGGAACATCGCTGCACAGAGACTCCCAAACGCTATTGATTTCCAAATGAGTGGATATTTGGCGTTAATTTTGGCATTAAAAAATATTTTTTTGGCCAAGCGGGGGTTCTCGTTCTTATAATTATAGGAGAAACACTGATTCAGTAAATGTTCAGTACGTTCAGCAAACGCTCAGTAAATGTTGATTACAGTTAGACCCAGCAGTCTCCATTAGGTTGGGTGAGTTCAAAGATGTGAAAACAACAGGGGTGTTTTGAATACACCCCAGTTTTCACAGGTAATTTGCTAGTCTGTTCCTCCCGCCGCAGGAAATAATGGATTAATCCTGGAAGGCTGGTGATGTAGCACTTCTCTCCTTATGAAAGTAACACAGCGATTATTCAACCAATGAGAATTAGTCGGACAAGAGCATATCAACCAACTAATCGACCAGTCGACCAGCAGACTACAGCCCTAATGAACAGGAGGAATGATTACAGTGAGGAAAACCTCTTTCACTGTTCATATGGACACCTGACTGCTGTTTTAAGACACATTTGAAAAACTGTGAACCTGTCCTTTAACGGCTCCAAAAGGCTAAAAAGAGGCCTTTTTTTGTTGCCATATTGGTTCCCAAATATACCTATATGTCTGTGTGAGCATGTTTCCATCTATCAGATTAGTAGAAACATTTCTGACTTATTTCAATTTCATACAAAAGTCATATTTCACACCAAACTGAAAAGAAGTACAAACAGCTCTTCACATAGAAAATACATCTGCTTTAAGGACATGATTTAAGGATGCGGGTTGGATACTGGGTACTGTGGATGGGATTTAAATTACAGGAGGAGCGGTGAGTTCACTGAAAGACTGTAGGTAATTGCAGCTGTGATGGGGAGAAATAACTCCCATACATGCTCCAGACTGGATTAAAATCACCGATCAACAGGTAATGTTCAAATCACCCTGCATCCCCTAGAAACATAAATCCAGTACCAGTGGGATCAAATATCAAAGCATGTGGGCAAAATAAGCTGCTGGGCCTCTGTTGCTCTCTCTGCATTGTGTGCAGTATGTACCCCGACACCCCTCGAACACCCACTGAGTTCAAACTGCAGACTGTATTTAGTCTGAACCCCCAGAAAGAACCAGTACTACATGGCCCATATTTGCTGTGAGCCAATTAGCTTTTGATACTTTAAATAAAATAACACCATGTAAAACCAGTGGATAAAGTTAATATTCATTATCTACACAGACACTTATGTGTCTGTGTTCTGGGATCGAGTAATCCCTTGAGGCAAGAATGTTTTATTCAGTCTAGATTTATAGATAAAAGAGACGTGATGATGTTTAGGATGTTTGAGTCTTGTGTTAATTTGGTCATTAAGTGAATGATCTAGTAGTTTTAATGGGATCTAAGCTGTAAGAACATAATGGACAAGAATGAGCTGAAGATGACGATGACCTTCAGCCTCTCCAATCCATAATATCATCAAAGTAGAGGATGGTGATTTTCCACATACAGACAGAGAAAGAGAGAGAATGTTCTTAAAAGAGAAAGAACAGAAGTATGTCTGTGCCATTTTGTTCTCCATTATCAGACCAAACTGCCTGAAAAGCCTGAAAATAGTTTGAAATGTTGCGTTAAAGGCCTCCTGTTTCCTCTGTTCTCTGATTGATTGATTGTATTTGTTTATGTGTACAGTTTTTAACATTAAAGATGCACTGCACTGGAGTTAGCTCAAAGCTAATTTACATCCACGGTCCCCCACAATCGAAACATACGACAGCACAACAACAAACAGTACAAAGCAAAAAACACACAGAACACACCATACAAAATACAAAATACAAAGCTGAAGATGGACTTTTTCCTTTCCATATATAATTAGACTGTGAGTCCTCTATTTACCTTCACACATTGTGGGAAACTATTCCTCATTAATAGCATACTTAAACTCTGCATCTGCATCTACATCTGCCCATGTCCTACACACAGGCAAACATGCACACGTCCCTGTATGCAGACACAACATGAAGTATAAACTACATTCAGACTATATCAGGCCCTTTAGAAAAGTCAAGGATTTATGCATAATGGCTTTTTTGAGTATACTTATTTTTGTCACTTTTCCAGTGTGAGATTACTACAGACTGAAAACCCCAGCTTAAAGGATAGGTTCAGGTTTTTTCAAGTCTGTCTGATACAATATTGATGTACCATTATGTATGTGGAAATGGGTCTTCGTCGCTGTAACGATTCCTACTCTTCATACTGACCCTGAAGGTATTCACTTGGAATGTGACTACATTGTAAGAAATGGGGGACAAAATGCAATCAGCCCTCATTCAGTGTAAAAATGACTTCCAAAGTTAAGCTGAGGCTAAAATGAGGCTTCAGCAGCCTCAGTTGTGGTGGAGGGATACATTCTAGTAATCACATGTAGATGTGGAACTGCTGTTTTATTCACATGTTACAGAGTGATCCACATCCTATGTATTTATTACACATATACCCCCTCGTCAACTGTTGTCAGCTCAGTGATGGTGATGGCATGAACGTGTTCTTCAGACATTTTCTTGTAGCTCCTCTTCTACTGAGCTGCAAACGGTGTATTAATGTCCATGTTGACAGCTGTGGCCACAACTCGCTCCTCTCAGGATCTCTCAAAGGAAATCTCTGGAATGCATTTGCTCATCACTTGTTTCTTTCAGAAGACAGCAGGTAAACACAGACACTAACCATATTCTATGTCAAGTGGAGAGGTAGGAGCATGGGCTCTGAGATAAGGCGCACACACCAAAACACAAGAGTTGGAGCAGGTTGTTACGAAAATGTTTGTGTCTGAAACAACAGACTGCAAAAATACTCCAGCAATAAAATCTGCAAAGAAAAAAAAAATCACTTTAAAGTTTAGAGTAGTAAAGGCCAGGTAAAGCCAACAGACTTACAAGCAATTACCAGAATGTATCCCTCCGCCACAGCTCAGCGAGGAACTTCATTCTGTGGAAACAAAAAGAGGGAATCTGGTTCTAAACAGATTGTAACTTTGTAAAATATTGACTTGATTTAGATCACTCAGAACTTCATACAATATTTTGCTTTTAATTCTGACTGATATTTACCTCAGCGTGATCCCACTATAGAAACCACTCCTGTCCATAATGATGAGCATATCTCTCTGCGTCCTGCTGAACACTCCTCCACCAACGCTACACCTATCAGGGTCACTTAAAACCGTGCCACCTATAGACACAGATGCTCTGCTAATTCTACAATAAGAGCAAACTTAGTTTCCATTCCACCCACTTTTAATGGTTTTAGGCCTGTTTTTTGCTAAAATTAGCATCAGCTTTAGCATTATTACTGTTAACCATAGACTGTAAATGCACCATGCTAACCAAGCTAGCAGCTAGCGCTATGGTCAGCTCCACCCTCTCGTCCAAATATGGTTACTTTTGGCTCCAAAAATCAAACATTGCAGTGGTCAAATCCAAGATGGTGATGGTCAAATCGCTAAACTATGGATGTATTATAAGTATGCCCCCACACAACGCGGAAGCAAACCCGGAAGTCAGAAACTTTTTTTGGTGTATGCGCCAGCCGAGCAGTTCTTATAGATGGCAGTTCACAAACCAATGGCTGATGTCATGGTGACTACGTCCGTATTTACGTACAGTCTATGATCCCTACGTCCCTGCATGACGTCACTTGGGAATTCCCATTGACACGAGTATGGGATTTCTTTCTATTTTCAGTCCCGTAGTCCCTCTAATCCATTGAGACGAAGGTAGCTGTTCTGTGTCCAAAGTCGTGTTCAACTTGTTTGATAACAGGATAAACAACTTGAAAAAATGGACATTCACACACTTTTTTATTGTTATATCTATATTATCTGCCCCTACTGCATCTCATTGGCTATGCTTATAGCCTTGATAGATTGGATGGATGGCTGGATGGATGGAGGACAAAGGTACATGGATTTAATACCCTGCCTTGTGAATTTTGTATGTTTGATAAATCTCTGCTAATATATCAGGTCTGGTCTTGGATTTGATATCTCTCATTGTAGTTAAAGCTGTGGCTGAATCACTGCATATGACATCTGATCTGAAATTCTATGTTTTTAATTCTTAATTCAAGGAATGGTTACTCTAAATGCCACTTTCCCACTCTGTGGATCCTTTGATCCATCTGTATTCTGTAAATATAAACTCCATCCTTGTTGCAGATGAGACTTAACTTCCTTGACCATATCTCCTGATTTCTATCTTTTGTTATTATTCAGTATGCATACATCAACTTCAGGTTCTAGGATTATCCATGATGGTACAACTGACCAACAGACTGGAGAGCATACATTAAGATTAATAATACCAAGATTTTCACTTATTTGCAGAGTTTGCTTTTGCCTTTCTCGCTCTACTTCCATTTTAAGAGAGGCGACTGAATTTCTGTCCAATCGCTGCTATCCAGCTGGGTAGCGTGCAATGTCAAATTGGACATTGCACACTGTCAATTGGGTGATGTGTGCTGCTGAATGGGTGGCACATGATGTCCAATTGAGTCGCTCTGCACTGTCGACTGGGTTGCGTGTGATGTCCACTGAGTGGCAGCGCAGGATGACTGGATAGGTAGTGTCTTGTAAATGGATAGGTGGTGTACAGTTTGGATGCTAGGTGTCTAGTAACTGGAAAGGTGGTGTACAGTTTGGGTAGGATTTTGAATTAAAGGTCTTTCCATAAACACAGTGGAGCAGAGGAGAGAGACTGAGATAGCGATGTAACCAACCTGTGCACTGTTATTTGATATGGTTTTTTTTTCATTTTAAAATATTTGTATGAAAGAAATATTTGCAACGATCCACTATTTGCGTTTTTCCGAATACCGTATTCGGAATTGGATCCACCTCTACTCTTGACTGCTGAACCCTCATTTTAGCCTCAGCTGAGCTTTGGAATGAGGGCTGTGAATTTTGTTCCCCATTTCCAACATTGTAGTTGTGTTCAGAGAGGATAGCTTCTGGGTTCGTATGGAACACAGGAATTGTTACAGCATCCAAGACCTATTTCCATGTACATAATGGCACATCAGTATCGTATTAAAAGAGACTTGATAAAACCCAATCCTGCCTTTTAAGCCTAGTCTACACTACAAGACTTTCCTACAGTTTGCTTGTCCCAGTCACAGGTTTTAGATCCAAAACACAAAACTTTGAATCAGCACAGAATTTATGCTTGTTTCACTTTCTGGGGAGTGTGAACATCTGGTTGTGATCTCCCCCAGACACCCAAACATGTTTGATTAATTTGATTTAACAGTGACTCCTCCCATGTTTCTGTTGAATGTCTGATCATTTCCTCTCTCCAGACAAAATAATATTGTAATCAGTACATCACTTCTGAAATCAGTTGTTTGGTTTGGGCCATGTCCTCCATGTCAACATGACAGTCTGGGACAAACAGGTCTTGTGTGAGCAGGAAACCAAAGTATCCAGTAGAAGCCAGAGAATCCTCATCTTTACAGATTTACTGGTTGTTACATGTCAGTACAAACTTCACTTGGAAGTTTTAAAAAAGATGCATGGGGAATACTTTTACCGAGCGTCAGACAAATGTTTGTTTCTGCTACCTCTAAGTGGAGAATTCATTTTCTATTTTTGAATTACTTTTAAGAAAAGACACTGTTAATGAGTGAGGTTAGCAGAAGAGACAGATGTAACAGATGATGAGGATTAACATGGTTTACTTACAGAGGCCCTTGACTTTCATGGCTGTAAGTCAATAAATTAAGAGCAAAACAACAGTTTAACTGTAAAAGTTTATTTTGATAAAATTAAACAACTGAATACATCATCATATACGGACGGTATACTGCCCACAGCAAGTTTCACACCTCCAAAATTACATTAAAAAACAGTGAAGCTGGACGGCATCTGGATTTTTTTCCCCTCCAAGAATATCACCATGTGTCCTATAAATATTTGGTACAAAAAGAATGAATCACAATATAAAGAAAAAGATGTGGACGTTTTTGTTTTAAGCCTCCAAAGCACAACGGTCACAAAACACAACTGGAACAAACTGCTGCTTTCACTGGAACTGCCAAAACACATAATAGAAACTCCTGATATCAAATCAGGACGACTAAAAGTCTGAATCCCTAAACGATCCCGACTTCATGGTTTCATTCCTCACTTGGAAAATAATGTTTTGATCACATTGCACTGAGGTTGACTGTTGTGATTTTGACCCTTTGCTTCAGCAATGTAATGTAGTATAACATCAAAGCAAATGACAAATACGCTGCCTTCCAGTGTTAGTTAATTACAACATTTAACAACAAAACCTCATGCCTCGGGATAAGACACGAAGGTGGGCTGAACAAAACTGTAAAGTAAAGAATAAAAGCTGTTTATTGTTGTTGTTGTTTTTTTTTTTGTTTGTTTGTTTGTTTTGCTTTAGACAAAGCAGCGACTGATATCTGTGTCAGAACACCTTTGGGTAAAAACATTTGGATCATATCCTCAAATCAAACTATGCAAGTACATGGGAGAAAACAGGTAAGAGCAAGAAATAATATCAAGCTTAAAATGAGGTTACCAGTCACTGAAAGACATTCAAGCCGCAATGCTGGCTGCGAGGTAGGGCTGTCACTTTTTCAAAAAATCAGAACTAACACATAATTTGTAATTAAATGTAGCCAAATTCTAAGCTAATTTTACGTTGTAGAGTTGATGTGGTTGTGCCTCCTTCGGGTTTAGTGTGGTAATGTTACTTTTAAAGGCAGCAAACATCCCTACCTTTGTTCACCATTTTACCATCTATTGTTTTGAATCTGATATACTTTTGCGCATTCCTCCTCAGATGGTGCCATGATTATCTGTTCAGCGCATCTTGCTTACTCTGTTTTGTGTTAAACCTTCATTGATAGCTTTTGTGAATACTTGGAGCCTTGCAGTCTCTGTGAGGTTGGTTTTTGCACCAACATTAAAATATGAGATATAATAATTAGTTAAAGTTGTTAGTGGGTGTATTTTGTTATCTTTGGACAGAGCCAGGTTAGCTGTTTCCCTGTTTCCAGTCTTTATGCTAAACCTCTAAGCTAACCCTCTGCTGATGATAGCTTCATATTTCCTGCAGACATGATATTGATATTGATCTTCTTATCTAACTCACAGCCAGAAGGTGAATAAGGATATCTCCCAAAATGTCAAAATATTCTTTTAACACAACATTGACATATGATCATATTATTGATGTTAACAAACTGTTGCTTAGTTACATGTCCAGCAGATAGGGAGCGGTGATATCACTCAGGAGAGTTCACCTGCTGAATGTCCGTCCAATATTCACTCTACTATTAACTCTGTTTTGGTCTCCACCAACTCCTGAGGGAAATGTCTGGCACTTTAGTTGCTAAATGTTTATCTGCTGGTCCCTAACTTTGTCTGTCTACTGTTTGGTGCTGGGCAGGTATTGTACAGCTGCCTGCTGCTGCTGGAAATAAGGCTGATGAGAGCTGTGAGAGTGAACCAAAACAGTAAAGTTGCAGTACGTAAAAACCAAAATAATGAGCTAAAAGAGGCTAAAATGCTTTGTAGCGCTGAGGGGAACTGCAGAGTAGACTAATAATTTCTGTGTGTTTGTTACTACGAGCAACATTTTTCACATTATAAATGGTCATTTTGATCAATTGTTAACACAAAAATATTGATTAGGGCCACTTTAACGGAGAAAACTACAACTACCTAGTTTACTGAGAGGACAAGAGGGCAGGAAAAAGATCAGACTCACGCTGCATTTTATGATTGGCCTGAATTTAGAGCTACAAGTTCATTATAGATCAACTATTTATTTTTTCCACATCTTCAAATACTTGAATTTTGAATAAAAAGTGACAGCCCCACTGATAAGACAGGGCTTCCACACGTTCTTTTAAGATAGAGCATATTCTCAATCAAAATACTTTTTTTTTTTTTTAACATTGTTCAACAACTGTCTGTATGACGTATTTTGTTATAGAAAAAAGGCTGCAGTAAAATTAAAGATTTATAGAACTTATACCTCCGATATAACTCAGTTAAACCACATTTCTAACACAATATACACTTAATCAAGAAGCTAAAAATCTAGAAATGATGCCTTGAACACATATCTTTTTGTGTGCAGCACAAAGAAATCAACCAAAAAAAAAAAAAAAAAAAATCTAAAAACCTGCATAAACATAAAGAAATCAGTGCATTTAGTCATATGAGTTGTCCTCTTTTTACTCTGTGTCCCGAAGAAGGCGTTACAAGTGAGGATCCTTCAGAACAGCTCCTCTGGAATGATCACTTTGTACAAGACAGCAAAAAAGACAAAAAGCAATCATGTAAGAGTCATTAGCCCCCTCCAGTCTCAGCCAGCCAACAGGCGTCCACAGTTCAGCTCGAAGGGCAGCAGAAGGGCACTTAGTCAAAAAGAAATATAAAGAACTCCGGTCCAGTCCTGAAATAACTACACAGGGTTTTTGTTGAATGACCTGACTGGAAAACACTTCCCTCCATTCAGCTTGCCTTGAATGGCACATGTAAAGCCACAGGAAACACTCAGTGGTTATTTGGTAACCCTGGAGAGATTAAAGCAAAGCCTGAAAGTAGGAAAAATCCAATTCTCAATAAAAATACTGTCCAATTTTGATTCAAAACTCCACTCAGGCCTGAAATGAGTCTTTGAAGAGGTTAACACTGGTGGAACTACAGATCTTTGGGCTCCACCGCTGTGCTGGTTGATTTACATTTCTACATCCATTAGTTCCCGCTCCCAAAAACAGATATTTAGGACTTTTGTAAATGACTAAGCTTCATTTTTGGATCCATGTGTAGTGATGGCAGGTCAAGGATCTGGTGGTGTTCTTGAATATTCCATTAAATGGAACTAACATCTGCCAACGCATCTGTTAGTTCATCATGTGGAGTGTTTGTTCTTTTTTTTAAAGTTTTTTACATCTTCTTAAAGCTCATCACAATCTCTAATATTGAGTTTGTGGTAGTTAAACGTTGCTGCACTGGTCATAATGTTTCCTGAACCTTTCTTTGATGCGGAATTGTGTGTGTGTGTGTGTGTATGTGTATGAGTGTGTGTGTGTGTTGAATTTGTGAGTGTCTTTGTTAGGAGAAGTCGCTGTCCTCGGCTCCATACAGGTCAGCTAGTTTCCTGAACCTGGGCCCCCAGTCACTCAGGTAGTGGTAGTCCTGCTCAGCTTCGGATGAGGCCGAGCCCAGCGAGCTCAGTGACTCGGCCACCGAGCCCGCGCCCTCGTAGGCGTAGGTGGCCAGCGAGTCGTACGGCGGTGCTGTTGGGTTGCAGTCGTTCTCTAGAACTCTCTGGTTGATGAACTCACGTACGTCCCCGTTATCCCGTGATGCCATGCTGACCGGCGGCATGATGAGGCTGGAGGTGGCGGGGGCGGGTCGGCGGTGTGGCGGGTACAGCAGGGTGTCAGTGGGGATGATGTCGCGCCTCTGTTTGGTGGACTCCTCCAAGGCAGCGGCAGCATCTGGGTGACGCAGCGCTCCGATGTCGAAGGCCTGGGTGTCCTCCTCGCCTCCGCCCTCGTCGTTGTAGCTCACTACGTTGTCCCGGACGTCCTCCTTGGAGATGATCAGAGGCTCTTGCTTTCTTTGGCGTTTCAATGCGGTGAACAGAACCACGATCACTGCGGGAGAAAACAGCAGAAAGATAAATGATTAGACGGTGAACAGTAAGCATCAGAACACACAGCCACTGAAGACAGATAATAAATCAAAGGGAAATTCAAGTTCTTCACAATTTGAGTCCTATTTTGGTTTGTTTGGATTCTTTTCTGTCAGCTATGATAACATTGTTCTCATCAATTTCGTTACTGAATTCTGGGAACACAGCCACAGCAGTACAATGACGTCAAATGTGGCAAGAAGCAGACAGGTTATAAACAAGCCAACCACTTTATTTGGAGGTACCACCACACTGCATGATGTGACAGCATCCCTGAAGCATGTGTGCATGGTACATCAAGCACAACATTTACACTGAGAGTATTTGATTTATTTGATTTGGTGCTAGGAAGTCACTCCCATAAGAAGACATTTGCATTGAGTTGTACCTTTCTCCACATTTTACAGTGTTCAATCAACAATAGATGACATGTTGTTGCATCTCTAGGTATTTGAGTCTATGTGTGAATGAACCATAAGTACAATGAAAGGACTTCTGTGAACTTTGATTTCTTAACCAAATAAGTCGGATTTAAAAGTCTGATCGTCGTACCGCTTGAATTCAAATTTCTTTTTAGTGATGTCACTTTGTTCCCAGAGCTTATCAATTAACTTGGTGTGTGCGATGTTATTATTACTATAAGAACTATTACTATCAGAAATAATGACTAAAAGTATGAAACGAGACCCAATGAACCAGTATTATCCTTTAATCCTGCATTCATTTGTTTTTTGGGCCAGTTGGGCAGCACAACAAGCTGTAAACACAACATTAGCATATTATCATTTCTGCAGTTGTATATTCTCATACACAACAGACAGATAGTAACAATATCATTCATTCGGAGCAATGTTTCTGTCCACTTGACAAATTTAATTCCAATATTCACTCTTTTTTTTTTTTTAGCTCTGTTTTAGTCTCCACTAACTCCAGAGAGCTGCTAAATGCTTCACTATGTTCACCAGTAAGTCACTAACTGTCTGTCTGCTGTTTGGTTCATCAGAGCTTTTTCACTGAAAACAGCTGTCTGCTACTGCTGGAAGCACCGATGAGAGACTAAAATGCTCTGTAGAGCTGAGGGGACCTCAAGAGTCACATGATAATTCTCTGTCACCTTTCATGTTTCAAGTCATTTGATCCACTATTAAAATAAAAACATTTATTATAGCAGCTTTAAACTCCAACTATATAATGTCATGACTACTAAAAAGGAAAGATGACTGTATTTGTTTATTTGGATCCACATTAGTTGCTACCAGGGCAGCAACTATTCTTCCTGTACAAACATGAAGGCTGCACCGCCCGGCAGACAGTAAGGGCAGCAGCCTTTGATTTCAGAGGGCTCAGCCATAAATAATCATGCAGAACATTTGATTGGCTAAACTCATGCAGGCCAGTTTGAATTTAAATCAAGTAAGAGCAACAAGAAAGAGCAGAGGCGGAGTTAAGGTCAGGGAACTGAAATAACTGATAATGCATACACGGAAGCACCAAAGATCACAGCATGAAATGTCTGCAAAGGAGCAGGAGAACGTGAGCTGTGATGTGAAGGAGAGAATATCAGATGCTGAAAGAATTAGAAGAAGTGAAAGTAGATACAGAGAGACAGAGTAAAAAAAAAAAATCAGATAGATAGGCAGTTGCTGTATGTACAGAGGAGATAGAGACGAAGATGGATTAACAGAAAAGAAATGGTTGAAGGGATGATGAATACATTCATAGTTATATCAGTGCTACTGAAATACTGCAGCTTAAGGCTGTTTTGATTAACATGTTAAATACAGTTCAACACAAAGAATTTTCTCTGAGGAACCAGACTGAGAACTGGCTTCACTATTTGCTCTTCTTTCACTTATAAACATGTCTGAATATATTTTCTGTCTACATGTATTATCACACATTTTCTTAAAGGCAGTTTTCTTAATGGGAATCCACATAGGAAGCTAGACGTGAGCAGTGCATAAGTGTGTTCTATCCGTTCTGCACCAGCAGCTGGCTAACCTGCCTTCACCAGGCTGACTGACAGCAGAAATTTACTGAACCAAAATAGTTTTCATGTTGGCTCCATGGGAAGAAATCGACAGTGTTTGTATGTATTGATTCACTGATCTTATTTCCCTGCCCACCGTAGTGAGTGAAAGGAATCTGCCTGTACTGAAACAGATGAGCTCACAGACTGGGAGCCTTGATCAATCTATGTAGATTCAGGTAATACAAGCCCAGTCTTTTTTATTTTATAAGGTGATTTTTTGGCTTATTAGAAGGAGGCAGGTTGGGTGGATGACTAGATAAATTGTTGGCAAAAAGTTGCAAAAGCAGCAGGAGAACACTGTTGGAGACCACCAACCACACATCCTTAATGTCACGTTGGGCATTTTAACCAGAGATTGTTAGTGTCACGTTGGGACCAAGTGGTTCTTTTGCCTAAACCTAACCAACGGCGTTAAATAAGATGCGAAAAGATTAAAAATGTGGTGTTAAATTGACGTATCACCTGCATGTAAAATTGGACTTTGGTGTATGCACTGCACACAATTTGAAAGTCGCCGCTGAGTCAAAGAACTCTACTAAAGCACAATAGAGACGTGCATCCTTGATACATTTAATAAAATGGAAGCACATCTGTGCTGTGAGATGCTCAAAAACACTTCCAAAAAACACTTTCAGTATGGATTGGCTGTTAGGGTGCGATCACACTGATTTTTTTCCCCCCTTTGCTGCAAGCATTAGTTGAAAAGTTGATGTATTTTTGTATTTGGTTCATGTTATAAGCGCACAGGACTTGTAATCACATCAACTATAGATGAGTATGATGGACCTGTCTGCACTCTTTGCTGTAATATCTAAGAAGAAAAGCTGTTGTAGCTGAGTTATGAGCAGCAGTTCAACTGACATTAAAACTAGCCTGGAAGCTAGGCGTGGTCCAGTATTCAACTTACACAAGTGTGATGTGGAAACTTGAAGCCTCCAGCACACAAACACTGAGAATGGACTTCACAGTTGAAGACATCTTGTGGAAGGCAGTTAAGCTTTTGAAATGAACAATATTTGCATATTTATAGATTCTGGTTTCCATGGAGCGAGATGTCATTTTAAGGACTTTAACGAGGTAATTGAACTTTTTTGTGGAAAAAAAAAAAAACACATCAGATACACAATATTATTCAAATCAAAGTGTTTTTACATGTGTTAAGACATGTCTGAAGGGGATCTTTGAAAGGGAAATGATAGGGGTGTTTCAGGAATGATGATTAAGTTGTGACATTAGTTTTACATATTCAATTGAATCATGAATGTTTTGAATCTGCCCTTGTTTACATACCCTGATAAATAAAACACTGAGCAGAAATCTGTGTTGAAGTGGAGTGTGCTTGTTCTGATTATAACATTTGTCTGATTAAAATAATCTGATTAAGGCCTTTGCATGACAACGTCTACAGACAAGAGTGTTGCTTTAACTGGGTTATGAAAGAGTTATTACGGTAAATGTAAACTTGCTTAGGGTGTGTGTGTGAATTTGATTGTGTGTGTGTGTGTGTGTGTGTGAGAAAGAGAGAGAGTGGTGGCTGTTGATGGCTGGCTGCTCTCATCTCTCTGCACTCATGTAAGTGTGGACACTACATTACAGCCCTGCCTACCTCATGTGTGTGTCTCCATACATCTCTGTGTGTTGCTGTGTGTGTGTGTGTGTCCACTAAGCCTGCAATGACTGCACATTCAGCGGCATAAATATGTATTCATTTTCCCAGCAGCCCACTAGACTGTGACCATTGCATGAATAAGAGGATAAGTGGATATGTGGTGGTAGATGAGATGCATTCATTTCCATATGAGGTTTGATTCTGACAAGCAGCAGCGGCAGACTGGAGCTCTGAATCAACATTGTTTTCCATTAGATCAAATGAGAAAGCACGACGGTCGCTAGCGTTTTACGATGCTGTACAAGTGGAACCACCGCACTGAGCAAACAGATGCATGATCATACATGTTACATGCTGTGTGCACACATTTCATTTCTGTCAAAATTGTTTTTATGCTGTTTGATTTTGTGCAAAATATTTTTTCATCATTTTCTACAGTGGCTTTTTTTTTTTCTTTTTTAAAATTGCGTTTATGAATGTGCATTGTTCCTTAAAACAATATTTCTCTTCATCACTGTTGGCTTTCTTTTTTATTCTTTCTGATGAAAAATTGATGGCTTGGCCTTAACGCACAGACTTTTGAGTGTGTTTTGTAGCATCTTGTACAAGCCAGTGAGCACCATTCCTTGTGTAAAGGGGGACCAGGACTTTCATGGTGACAGAGTAGAAAAAGTTAGTATTGTTTGACTGATTTTATGGAACTGAAAAGAAAAAAAACTACTGTTTGTACTGGTGTTCTAGTACAACAGCAGAGGCTCAGCTGACAGTATCTTCAAGTCTTCAAACATGTGGTCGATGTCTTAAAATCTAAGTTTCTCCCAAGTTGTACAGTTTCTTTTTTCCTCTTGGACATTTTCAACATGTTGCATCTGCAGTATCCTCGATGATAAGCTTAAAGTATTTGACAAAATGTGGCAAAGATTTGAGATGGATTTTGCAGATTAGAAGTCATTAACAGCACTCCTAATGGGGGAGGGAAGGGGATATGGGTGTTAAGGTTCTGTTCAATTTATTTAGTATATGATGACATTTATAAAAGAAGCATTTTATATGGCATTGTTAGATTGACATGAAGTTGCTTCACAAGAAAAACAACTGAAACATAAAGATACTATGTATATGAGATTTGGTTATTGTTGACATGTGGTTCATAATGGTTTTTTTAGTTTTAAAATTCCATACAGTATATGCAAAAATGGCATGAAAACTCCATCATCCCCCTTTTTTTTTAAACTGATCAAACTCCCCTGAGAGCTCCAGAAAAAGCACATGACTATGTCATTTCAGTGCAGTCATAACATTACTGTACAAATACAGCCCATTATCTACCATCTACTACTGCAACCTGCACTATCCCTGTACAGCATTATGTATTTTTACTCTACTTACCTTCTTGAGTGTCCTTATCTGCAGATATAAGGATGTTTTCTTTCTTTCTTAATAAAAGGCCAGTGTTGGATAATAACACACACACACACACATTCTCGCATACTTACTCAGCAGTATGATGGCACACAGGAGGATGGCAATGAGTGCTCCGGTACTGAGGCCAGGAGAGCTGCTCAAAGCCTCGGCGTTACACAGCTCCATGTTGCCTTCAAGGTCACAGGTGCACACCCGCACAGTGAGGGTCCCGGTGCTGCTCTGCATGGGGTAGTCGCCATCGGTGATCACCACAGGAACCAGGTAGATGCTCTGGTGATGGCGGTTGTAGTTGGCTCGACGTGTCAGGATGCCGGCGGTGTTATCTGGGTTGAATAAAGTTCAGTTAGAAGATCCATGTAGCACACCAGCAGTTCACAGTGTGTCTCACACTTTGTCACAGCAGAGGTGAGAATAAAAAATCACTTCATTACCAGGTTTGAAAGAGAAATTTGGGTGCAACAAGGTGGGATTCAGTCATTCGTCCTCACTGAGGAGACACAGTTTGAGGATGAATCTGTTTTCTATCTTTGAAAGCAGGGCTGGGCGAAAGAAATACATCTCAGTAAAGACAATTTCCAGATATGAAAATGAAGAAAAAGGATATACTGGTGGTACATTTCTTGAAAAAGCACAATCATGTTTCTGTTTCATATATCCTGTTCCATATGGCAGTACTGGACATCCCATTTCTTTAAAACAATATGCAGCAGGGTTTTTTCAGTTAGCCAAACCCTCCACATGCTATTGGTTTCATTTCAAAAACTAGATAGAAAGACAAAAGAGATGCCTTCCAGTATTCCTTAAGAGTAAAATTAAATTCTGTATATATAGCCACAGCTCAACATCAAAAGCAACATTATGTGGAAAGAACTGTTGTGGATAAACAAGGAAACAAGGTACTGTGATGGAAATGAACTTTAGCTACATAATAGATGGCAAAATAGAGGAATCATGTCATTTGCCACTGACTATAGATAAAACAGAGTCAGTGTTCAACTGGACACTGCTGAAACATTTTCTATGAAATTCCACTGGAAATCTACTGCTTCTGAACTCAACACAAATGGAGCATAGCATTAGTTCAGGCAGAGCACTGAAGATGTGCTTGTTTCAGCGGATTGGTCTCAGCTGGTTTCAATATGCTTCACAATCACTGACTCATCCACAGCTGTGTGGATGGTAACATGCAATCACGCTCCTGCAGGTGTAACCTGACACCATCTCAGTTCACTCTGCTGATTACGCTCTTGCCAACACTGTCTGCTGCTGCTGCAGCTCTCCACCACCCAACCTCCTCCCCCTTGTGTGGTATTTCATATTGTTGATCTGACTGAGATTAATGTTCATGTACTGTATGTTTATTAGAGGATTATTTCTCTGAGCAGAATTCTCATCTCTACTTGCATCCTTTCAGAGCCCCCTCACACAGAAGAGCTTTTTCCAATGAATCATACAGTATGACCATTTGCTATAATTGGTTAATTCACTGACGTAAGTGTCTCTGACTGAAGGAACAAATTAAAGTAACTGTCTCAAAACTTTGTCAGTATTGTCCCTTTTTCTTTTTTTCTACCATATTCTACAGTTCTTCACAGAAAACTTAGAAATTAATAGGAAATAATGGAGCTATAAAATAAAGTGTTACTGTCCACACTCATTTCACACTCTGGGATTTATCTGTCACAATCTGCTCCTCAGTACTCCTCTGCAGCCACACTCTCATCCTCAGCCCTCTGCATTGCTCTCTGTCTCTAGCCCCTGCTCACTTCTCCAAGGCTATGTATTTTCTTCCAGCTCCCCAGAGCTGCCATCCTCAAGCTGCCCAACAGATGCTCTTGGACTTTCCCTCCTTTCCCTATCTACACACCTGTTCCCACTTCTCATCAGTTCTGCAGTTACCTGGCCTACTCCGCCCACTCCTCACCTGCAACTCATTCCTTTATCAGCCACTTACTTCATATACCAGACCAGAGCCTTTGTTCTTTTGTCAGTTCATTGTTGTTGTCATGTTGCTTTTTGTTAGTGCTTTTGAGCTTCTGTTTTCAGTGGACCTGTACCATATCTGCACCTGCTTGTCAGCCTGTCTGGACTTTTCCGTATTTCATCCCTGCAACTCTAAGGATTTAATGTTACTACTGTTGAGACTTGCCACCCATGCCTGTGAGCTTCTGTATCTTCACTTATGACGATAAACTCACTGAACTGTCCCTGCCTACCTCTATAGGCTGCCTAATACACACCATTTATAACACTTATCAGTATTTATACTGACAAGATTGAAGATTTCTGTTTATCTTAATGTTCTGAATGACTTATGTAAATTTACTGCTTGCAGCTCAGACAATTCTTAGTCATGTTTCACTGATTCTTACTACCGGGGAATGTAGGACACTCAATAGAAATATTGACCTAATTTAGGTTGCAATATGCTGTATATTGATGTATAATAAATTGGGATAAACGTGTTTGCCATATTACCCAGCCCTATATGAGTCACAAGTAGCTTGAGCATGATTACTTGTTTAAATGTTCTTGTTTCTTCGTCAGCTAGTACATTCTTACTCCCACTACTGGGTGCTGACGTGTTGCTGACGGGCTGCAGTAAGGGTATTGTCTCATTTCTGGTGGCTGGCTGTGTTTACTGACAGCATTTTGGCTGCTCTCAACTCAGTTAATTTTGTTATATTCTTCATTACTGCGGATAATTACCCACCGCACATTTAAACTTACATTTGTTCTGCTCAAACACTCTTAGCTATCTCCTTCTTTTAGTCATTTTTCCCACAGTTGCTAGTTACTTTAGCTCAGCAGTTAGCTTAGCAGCTAATTTAGCTTAGCAGTTAGTGATGGCTTCTCCCTCTCCCTCTCCCTCTCACGCTCCTGCTCTCTTGCTTGGTGTGTCATATGTTTGGCTATTCCTCTGCCTCCTTTAGTGATAATGGCACATATAATAAATGTAGTTTATTAGCCGTGTTGGAGGTGAGGCTCTGCACCATGGAAAACCAATTGTTAGCTACTATAGTTAGTAGTGGTGTAACGGATTGTAGTTGATCTGTGTACGGATCGCCCCCCCACAGTTTGGCACGCATGTGAACCGCAGATTAATTGCAGAATTTAATGTCTCATTTAAGACAAAGTAAACAAACTATAAGCTATAATGCTATAAGTACAGGTCATGGACAGACAGTGCGTCGCGAACAGGGATTTTGAAGAGCAACGACCAAACCAGCATCTAGCGGGTCCGTAGTGACATCTGCAGGTATGTTTACATGCTGTTTAATGTGCTGCAGTTGAGCAGCTAATTAGCTATCTAGCTGCTAACTGACTGCAATTAGACAAAAATGTCTTCTCTAGATATCTATCTAACAGTGCTGTAGCTAAGGAAGCAATTCAAGTAGCATTAAATTCAATGCCATGTTTCAATACAACAGAGGACTCTTATGCTAACTTTAGTCCCTCCCAAATAGATCATCTTGTTGATAGTGCTGCAGGCTCATTGCGAATGACACTCTAACAGCTGCAAAACCTGACATATATTTAGATTGTTTTTCTCCGATTGACCTTCCTGAACTAACTTCAATGATTTCTTCATCTAAACAATCAACCTCTCTCTTAGACCCCATCCCAACTAGGCTGCTTAAGGAAGTCTTATCCTCCGTTGGCACTTCATTACTAGATATGATCAATTTGTCTTTAGTAACAGGCTATGTACCACAGTCCTTTAAAGTAATTAAACCTCTTCTTAAAAAGCCTCCTCTTGATTCAGGCATTTTAGCCACCTATAGATATATATATCTAACCTTCCCTGCATTGAGCAGGTTTAAGTCATATTTGTCAGACTGATTTCAGTTTGAACATGTTAACAATGAATCCTCTATGTACACAAATGTTAGACACGGAGCTCCACAAGATTCTGTGCTTGGACCAATACTATTCACCTTATATATGCTTCCTTTAGGTAATATTATTAGGTAACATTCCATACTTTCATTGTTATGCAGATGATACCCAATTATATCTATCAGTGAAGCCAGATGAAACTAATCAGACTCAGACAAAACTGAATTATTGTGTTTGGCCCTAAACACCTTAGAAACACATTATCTAATGATATAGCTACTCTACATGGCATTACCCTGGCCTCCAGCACCACTGTAAGGAATCTGGGAGTTATCTTTGATCAGGATATGTCCTTTAATTCCCACATAAAACAAATTTCGAGGACTGCCTTTTTACACCTACATAATATTGCAAAAATCAGGCACATCCTGTCTCAGAAAGATGCAGAAAAAACTAGTCCATGCATTTGTTACTTCTAGGCTGGATTATTACAATTCCTTATTATCAGGCTTCCCTAACAAGTCTCTGAAGACTCTCCAGCTGGTCCAGAATGCAGCTGCACGTGTACTGACAAAAACTAGAAAAAGATATCATATTTCTTTCATTTTAGCTTCTCTGCACTGGCTCCCTGTAAAATACACAATAGAATTTAAAAAAGTTCTCCTCACCTACAAAGCCCTTAATGGTCAGGCATCATTATATCTTAAAGAGCTCATAGTACCGTATAATCCCACTAGAAAACTGCGCTCCCAGAATGCAGGCTTACTGGTGGTTCCTACAGTCTTTAAAAGTATAATGTGAGGCAGAGCCTTCAGCTATCAGGCTCCTCTCCTGTGGAACCATCTTCCAGATTCGGTCCT
The DNA here is from genome assembly GCF_914725855.1 of Thunnus albacares. Classification (NCBI taxonomy): domain Eukaryota; kingdom Metazoa; phylum Chordata; class Actinopteri; order Scombriformes; family Scombridae; genus Thunnus; species Thunnus albacares. The sequence goes on along the minus strand of NC_058117.1, from coordinate 3,042,746 downwards.
GGAGGCAGACACCCTCTGTACGTTTAAGAGTAGGCTTAAAACTTTCCTTTTTGATAAAGTTTATAGTTAGGGCCGGCGAGGCTTGCCTTAAAACAGCCCCTTCTGCTATAGGCCTACACTGCTGGGGGACTTCCCATGCTGCACTGAGCTCCTCTCTCCTCCTCCCCCTCTCCATCTGTACGCATTCATGTCCAATTAATGCATGTTACTAACTTGGCATTTTCCCAGTAGTTTTGTACTTTCTCATCTCGCAGCACCTTTGGCTATGGACTGATGGATGTGCAGCTTGATACTCACTGCTGCTGATATTATTATTAGTCATATGTCTATTATTATTATTGCTATTATTGTTGTTGCTGTGCTTCTCTGTGTCCCCCTCTTTCTCTCTCAACCCAACCAGCCATGGCAGATGGCCGCCCACCTAGAGCCTGGTTCTGCTCGAGGTTTCTTCCCGTTAAAGGGGAGTTTTTCCTTGTTGCTGTTGCCAAGTGCTGCTCATGGGGGAATGTTTTGTCGTTGTAAAATAAAGAGTACGGTCTAGACCTGTTCTATGTGAAAAGTGCCCTGAAATAACTTATGTTGTGATTTGGCACTTTATAAATAAAACTGACTTGACTTGACTTGGTTTTATACTCCATATCATTTACAGAATAAATTAAATGCACTTAAATCAAATTACAGTCAACTGGGCCAACATTGTACCTCTAGGTGTTGCCTACCTCCATTGTCTCGAACAGTGAAGTTACTGCGGTGGGTCCCCTCAGGAGCGAGGCTGAAGAAAAACTTGTGTCCTGTTGACGGCTCATCGGCATCAACAGCACTCACTGTCTGGATCCGCTGTCAGAGACACCAACATTAATTAACTTGAATGTCCCAAAGGAGTTAAGTGAATTAAGAGCAGTCAATAAGTGGAAAAAGACTGGCAGTGTTAGAGGTTTCCTTCACAGTGGCAGTACACACTCTGTCCTGTTCAGAATGTATTGTGAAGTTGCCAACGGAGCAGTTTGCATATTATCAGGATCACTGGTCTCTGCTAAATAAGCCACCAATATTTCTGTACACAACACAACTCCTAAAATAATATATTACACTGTAATAACTGGGTTTACTAAATTATGAACACCAACAACCAATCCAATGCAAACATACATACATACTCTATATATGACAGATTTCTGATTTACTTATATTATGCATTTCCAAGTTTGTCTGCTGCTGTTTCACACAATATAACAGTACTATTAATCAATACTCTTCTTTTTCCTGTCATCATACTTAACAGGTTTCTATTATGCACAATTATTAGTTGGATATGGTTATGTAACCATAAGTGATATTTTCTTTTTATATTCTAATTTCCTATTATCCCTTTGTGAAATGTGACCAAATAGCCTGCTTCCAGTGGAGTTTTGAGAAGTGTGACGGCAGGATGTGAAGCAGTGTATTTAGTTCTATGTTAGCCAAACAATGAGTTTATGGATCACACTGAGTCTATGGATTGACAGCATGAGAAGTGGATTATGCTGCAGCAATGGTTGGAGAAGCTTTGTGGGTGTTTTTGATACTCATTTCTCACTGTGTAATCCATTGGGATCCATTGTAACTGACTGACTTCAAGCTGAGCACAGCTGCTGTACTCTGTGAAGAAGCACACTACAAACTTTTTACAGTTAGCTTTCAAGTCTACAGGGGGTAAGAGCCTCATACTCCAAAGATAGATTTTGGGTGTGGAATTGCTTTAAGCCAACAAATGCTGAAAACAGATCTCAATGGATTTTAGGGTATTGGATGGATTTAAATTCAGGAAACATTAACAACACGTGGAATATGAGCTTCAAAAATTAAATAAACACACATGACAATGAAACAAATATAAAAATGAAAAGCTAGTTAAGCCAATGTGTTTTCTGAGATTAAAAAAGGCAACATTAGAGATGGGTTTCAATATTGATGGAAACAGTACTTGGTCTGGAATTTGAACAGGTTTTAACCCTTTTTTTAATTTAAGAAGATATGCCAACCTACTACCAGTGTTAAATAAACATAGTATAGTATAAAATACAGTCCAAAGTCAAGTGATATCTGATCAAAGAATAAGTGAACATGTTGAAGAATCTATGCCAACTTTCAATACTTTTTGCTACTCAATGCTATGGATGCATTTTGGTTGTATTGAGTTTCAAAGCCAGCCCTGTGCAACATTCTTATTTATTTTCATAACATCTTTATAAGGTGACAGTATGTCACTGTTGTGTTTTAGCTTGTTCCACAGCTCAAAAGAAATGTATAATATAATAATAATTTAATATCAAATCAAATACAATTGCACATGCACTGCAGGGGCACTGGGTGACGAGGTATTGTCGAACCCTGTTGAGGTGTATATTCTTGTCATTTCTCAGCTGGTGACTATACATTTTTTGTTTATACTTTTTAACTACAGCCTTATTTAATTGAATGGGAGACACTAGCTGAGGGATTAAAGGCTTTAAAAAAAGATCTGTGCCAATAACACACACACGTGCACATGCACACATACACTGAACAAATCCAGAGCCTGAGGGAAGCAGCAGAGGATATCCAGTGAACAAATACAGATGATTAACACTGATGGACAGATGAAAGGGCAGAGGAATTAAAGGATGAAAGGGTGGCAGGATGACAGGGATGTGAGGGGACCGATGGCAGCAAGCCACCATACTGAAGAATGTCAAGATGATGCTGGGTGTGTGTGCGTGTGGCGTCAGTGTATTGTAGTTGCACCTAATTGTGTTTTGTGTTATATTTAACCTGTTGTGTGTATGTGTGTGTGTGTGTGTGTGTGTGTTAAGATACAGATTTGTGTTTTTATCCTATTAATTGTTGCATGATATTAGATGCATGATCTACAAGTATTTGTCTTGTGTGTATGTGTGTGTGTGTGTGTGTGTGAGTAAAACCCTATTTACTGGATGTGTGAAAGCTCCTGTCAGCGTCCATGACAGATCAGCTCATCAGCCACCACAAAAGAAGAAACCGAGCTCACAGCCAATCAGCTTTACAGCTGGAGGAGTATGTATACATTATGTGTGTATGAATAAGCTTGTGCGCTTTAATCATATTAGTTGAATCTCATACAGTATGTGATGAATCATATCAAGTGGTTTTACAGCAGACTACAATTACATTAAGTGCTGTTTGAAGCATTCAAATTCAGACTTTTGGTTAATAAAGTAGTCAATATTCAAAAGTCAAAGTCATTTTGATTGTACAGTGAAGTCAGTATATTAGGCTGCTTGAGGAGAATGGCAATTAAAAATCATCAATATCAATACTTTCAATATCAATACTGTCAGTTGTCCATGCAAAAAAGTCTTTAAAAAACCCTCCAAGCCATGAAAAACAAAATGTTCCTGATTCATGTAGAAGATTTTCAGATTTTTTTCAGATTGCAGTGATGTACTAAAAATATTTAAATAAAACCAGCAGACATGTTGGCCTATATTTATCAAACCCAGTACAAAGGTCAGTGTGGTGGTGCCGGATGATTCCATGCAAATGCTATGTTTTTCTATTCATAAAAGGGGATTACCAGCTCAGTTTAGCCCCTTGCACTTGGCATGTCCCATAAGTGATTCATAAAAGCACATCACTGCACAATAACTACAGTGCCACCCGCTCCAGGCAGGCTGAAGAGTCAGAGCAAATTCTGTATTGGAGGTTGTTCAAGTTCAGTGTTGCACACTGAAATAATGTCACAGACCACTTCCATTATGAACAGTAATTTGCCACTGTATGCATGTATGAGTACTGTATTTCTATATATTTGTATGTGTCTGTGTGAGCAACCTATGTATTTCTGAAGAGGCCTGTCTACCTCTGTTTATAAGAACCTGGCAAGACCGTAGCTACTATTGAGGACATTGACGTAATATCTGTTGTTAATTGTTAATTTGGGTTTTACATTACTGAATCACATGGTTCCCTAGCAGTTCGGTACTAAATGTTCTGGTCTGTGGACCAGGGTCTGGGAACCTCTGGTTTACATCAACTTGTCTGCAGCCAGGTTCTCTTGATAGCATTTTCAATGAAGACAAAGGCCCAGTAGCACCCTACTATACATTCACTGCCAGTCAGTGCATCCGTGGCAGTTTACTTCCTATAGTAGGCTATCACTGACCAATCTTGATTGACTTGAGTTCTGTCCAATCACAAAGAAGAATTGTCGTCCTTACCTTTTCCTTTTTGTGAAGTGTGTTGTGTTTTGACCCTCAGAGCCACTGAACCTTTTCAGGTTGTAGCTGGTTGTGAACATTAGTTAGGTTATTGCGTCCACCTTTTAGCCAACAAAATTCGGGTATCAGTTGAATCTTTTGTAACTTACTACAAAAATTAGACTCAACATAAATGGATTTGATAAGAGATTTGAAAGGATCTAGATTTGATACATGGATTCAATAAATTATTTCTTTGCAAAAGCATAAAGCGATAAAGAGCTTGTACCTGACCAGCCTTGGTCCTCTCACAGACGAAGGTTTCATACACAGTGGCAAAGGTAGGAGCGTTGTCATTGATGTCCAGCAGGCGGACGTAGACTGGAACATGGCTGCTCTGACGAGGATTATCTGGAAGGTAAACACAGGAAAGGGTTCATGCTTCAAAACTTAACACGCTGCTTCACTTCCAGTGTACACATTCAGACTATGAGCTATCCAGAACAAGCTCAGCCTTTCACTGTGATGGTACTGATAGCTCCCACTGAGCAGCTCAGTGCCTTGCTTAAAAGCCCCTTGTCAATCACTGATGAAGGAGGAAGTTAGTGTAGAGTGTTGCCATCCAATTTCCATTAACAATATTTTCCATTATTTCCCTTCTGCTCACAAGCTGTCTCTTTAACCTCTCAACTCACTCAAATTAAATATAAAATATGAAAACATGAAAGAAAACAAATTAGCTTTTCATGAGAGAATTCATACACATTAGCCACATTTTGTGAGTCTGTGTCTGTAGTTAGTTTGTAGAGTTCTGTAATTTTCACAGCATGTCTCAGTTGAAGCTGGGAAACCAATCATGTTTCCATTTCACACTAGTGTCTGAATCAAATTGTTTGTGGAAGCTGAGGTTATTTGATATAATGAAAACTAAAACTAAAAAAAAGAAAACCCAACAAATTCAATAATTAAAATAAAGCCATAACTGTATCTATATATATATATATTGAGTTGGGTGGGGATTATTTATCTTCCTTTTCTATTTTAGGCTTCAAAGAGATTCTGGGAATACACAAGGCTGCTTTCTGTTTCCCATTAACCACCAACAGATTTATAGATATAAAATGGTACAGATGGGTCATGCTGCTTCATGTTAGTAGTTTATTTTTCTGAGGGTAGCTGTTTCCACCACACCTAATGCCAGTTAATGACATATTTATGTTTCTTTTCTTTACACTGATCTTTCTTTTTTCTTTACATTGTCCAGCATTAGCTTTACTGTCTCTCCCTCTGCTCCATACATTTGGTTTGTCATTAGGATATAGAGGCAGGAGCATTACGATCAAAGTGTCTCAGAGGTGCCCCTGGTTTGATTACTTCCTCCTCTCTTTATGATACTGAAGTAGAGAATTGCTGTGGATCTATTGTGTACATGTACCTCTATGGACAGATCATTTGTCATAACAGTTCAAACAGACAGTAGAATCCTAGTAAGATCTCAAATTAATGATCTGATTTTGTAACTTTTACTGAGATAAATACTATCTCACTATCTCTTGTATGTATGGATAGGAATTTGTACATTTTCACAAATTAAATGACCAAAAATTTGACAAACTTTCAAGTTACATCTTATTTTGAAATCTTGAAATTGGGGATATTCTGTATTTTTCAATCAAAATATGAAGACAAAAATCAGCAACAAGTTGATCTACTAACAAGTATGTTGTGTCTATCAGTGCCTGATATATCTTATTCCTCTGTGCCACAGATGTTATACTGGGTGACATGTTCCTTCATTATCATGAACACACATACTGTAGTTTATTTTGGTTCAATCCCACACACACACACACACACCGCCCCGCTGCCAGAAATACTCACTCAAGCACCAGATGTGGATTAATCCGTTGCTGAAAATAGTCCCCCAAAAAATGCATTATACCATTTCCGAATACAATGTAGTTGCATGGAATGCATGAAACTCAACAAGTATATTTCTTTCCCTTAGGCATCCCTTTTACTTTGGTAATCAAGAGACATCACTATGAACAGATTTCATAGGAACTATTTCCTCTGGAGAAAGTAATTTTAGTGAAAATAGTTCATGTCGAGGTCCATGGATTATCCAGTGTAAGCAGGACATTGTTTCAGGAAAGACAAATTGCTGTTGAAATTATTTTTGTCATTTGTGTGAATCAACCCTTTACCGTTTCCCACTCAGCCGGTCCTGGATACTATCTTTAGTGGTATTATGTCTTGTCACTGAATTCTCCTCCGTGACTGACTGATTTGTTGTGGTACCAGACACTCTGTCTGGCTCCATACATTTGTGGTCTACATCAATATATCACATCATCTCTGCAAATAGTCCAGGCCCCTGCTAGACTTACTGAACTCTGTGGCGATGATTGAAATATTATGCCAGGCAGTCTCCTCTCTGTCCAGGCTTTTGAGCAGGAAGACAGATCCATTCCCTGGATGGACATTGAACAGCCGGTCCATGTCTGTGCGCCGGTCAATAGAGTACCTGTAACAAGCCAAACAACGAGAGGGTGAGAAAGTGCTAAGTTAAGCCAGTGGGTGGGATGAACTTAAGCGCCCCTTGTGCCTCTGCAGCCCCACCAGGGATTCACAGCAGCAGGCAGAATAATTGATTTCTCTGAATCTATGATGGAGGAGAGTGCATGATGATAGAGCCCAGTCAAAAGTGATGTGGTAGACTGTAGAGTTATTGCAGACATGTTTAAGTCTTTAAATCTGTTGAAAGAACAATGTGATCTCATAAATGTTGCATTACTTAGGGTCTAAACTGCTGTGTGAAGCTGTTTTTATTGCTTCCCACAGGGTTTTATAGTGTAAAGTGTTCCACTAGTCCTGTGGTCAGATGAATCGGAAGAGAACAAAATTCTGAATACCCCACAGAGCCCATGAAGCCGGGACCCATATTTGCACACACTGGCAGTGGAATAAGTTAAAACTGGCTTAGATTTGTTCCAGCTACGTTTATCCATGTCCATAGAGTCATGTGTGTAATAATTTACTGGAGCTTTTGACGCCAGAAGGGCTCTGGAGGTCTAGATAAGTGTTATTGTAATAAATGTCAAAAGTGAAATGTCTTAACACAGTCGGGGGTTTGGGGGTTCTCCCCCAAGAAAATTTGATGTTATTCGCTATTAGCCTAACCAGTACTGTGGTTGTGTAACACATACTGCTGGTGGATGGGACATTGGGGCAAAGCAGTTGAAAATATCTCTTTTCTACATGTTTATGCTTGTTGAACAGGTGGTTTGATAAAGTACTTATTGACTTTTTGCTCACAAAAGTTTTATTGCACTTACAGTAACAAGCGTAGAAGTCAATAATTCTTTCACTTCACCTGGTTCATCTAGAGAGGAGAGGCTGTACATGTTCCCATTCTCTACCCACTTACTCCAGTCAGCTGCTCCAAGCAGAGAAAGTGCGTGTGGTTTGTGTTTGTTGTGATTATTATGTACAATGTGAAATTTCAGTAGTGGTGAAAGCATATGGGGGACACACTGTATTGGACAATACCATCTATCTGTGAGTTTAGTATGGAGTTGGAGATGATAGCCTACCAGTTCAAAAATAAACCTACTCACATCTCTATAGCTTACTAATAAACATGTTGAGTTATGTTTCTTCAACCCCACACATACATACACAATGTAAGAATGACAATTTGTGATTGTAAGGGGAGTTATGTGGAACTATTTCTTATTTACATAGCTAATTATTTCTCTTTGTTTGTTTTTTTTTAACTTTGGACAAAGTCTGGCTAGCTGTTTCTCCTTGCTTTGAATCTCTATGCAAAGCTAGACTAAACATGTCCTGACCAAGCGACAACTACCACAGCTTGAGGCTGACACCAATGCGGAAGTACAAGTGCAATGCCACCGATAGTCACTAGATGCTCCAATTGATTCCCATTCAAAAAGCACTGAATTTAATATTTAGTGTATGAACATGTACCGCAAACACTTCAGCAATAAAAATTTCCACGAATAAGATGAGGTTAAAATCCCTTTATATTGAATCTGAAAACTACGGTGGCTGACAAGGGCAACCACACTGCAACTTAAGAAAACGCATGCAAATGTACAGCTAGCTGTGAGGAGAGTGCGCAGGGACTGTCTAAAAAGCAACACCAAAAAGAGACACTTCAAACAATAATCAGTAACCCCTAACCCTTTCTTCCAGACTAAGTGTTGTAGTATAACCAACAACAGACTGTTGTGTGAAGTCATTCTGGGGACTCTATACGGTATAAGACTGTAGTTACTGAATATTGCTTGAAGTATTTCTTTTCGGTGTTGCACTTTAGGTTCCTGCACACTTGTCCCACAGCCAGCTGTACATAGAGAACAATGTTATTTGTCCAGCTCGGAGGACAGCTCCTTTTGGTGACATTGTCTACCTTACTATGGTAGGAAAGAGGCCTCATTTGTGGTATTTGCAGCGTATTTTCTAAATGCTGTGCATGTGCTGTTAAATTGATGAAGATGTTTTCATGTTTTCTTAATTTGCTTGTATTTTGTCTATTTGCATGCGTTTTCTGAAGTTGCAGCACATTTGCCTTTGTTGGCCATTGTGGAAACCTTTAGAATTGATAATTTTTTAACTGTGATGTAGATTCCAAATCAAAAGCGATGCATAATCTTTGATCTGTAAGGTTGGATGAAAAGAACAGACTGTGAACAACAGCTAACCTTGGTATTCTAACTACTGGAATCACATAATTGTGCTGCTCTGGAAGCCTCTGCATTCTGTCCTCTCCTATTCAATCCTACTGTAGCCTGTTCAAAACCTCACAGATACTTGAAAATATCTTCCCGTTGTCTGTGGACTGCTCACAGAGCATTACTCTATTTTTGAACTAGTTGCTGAATGCAGCTATTCACAGCTTCACAGCACTCCATAGATAATAGAACTGAGATGCCTTTGCCTTCTGTCTTTTTCGCCTGCCTGTCAAAGCGGAGACAAACTGCTCCGTGAACAGAAATTGCATATTGTACTGTATATGAACATCTTTAGTGCCTGGATTAAAGCCGGTTTCACTATCCACTCAAAATATAACATCATTCTGCTATCAGCTGTTAATTATGTGCCATTCAATCTTAATTACTGTTTTCCATAAAGAGATATATAAATCTATTTGAAAAGAAAACATTGCCTCGGTACATCAAGGCTTGATCATAATTAGAAAGCACTCAACAGTAAAATAATAGTTCACCGACACAATGTGAATAGATGATACAGTCACATACACAAATGCACAAACACAGGAATAATTGGAATTGTGTGTAATTGTGTGTATATGTGTGTGTGTGTGTGTGTGCCCCCTTGTGACACATCATTTTAAGAGCACTCCATGGTTCCATGCTTGTTTTAATTGGAATATGTTCCTCATCACTGCTTAAAATGTAGAGAAATAAGGGCTCAGTTACAGCCTCCAACTGTGCTCTGTCCTGCCTGCCAGAGTTCATCTCCTGTCTGTCTAACACACTCCTACTGCTGTCATCTATTCATACATACATCTTAATTATTTCCTTTCAACTTATCCTATAGTTCTCTACTTTTACACTGCACCATTTTCTTGATTGACATTAACTTCTTTGCTGTGTTCTATTACTTTTTTTGGCAGTAACTCAGACTGCCCACAGAGATCAGGAAAGTTTCAACTTATCTTAACAGTCTTACAGTACCTGATCAATATCCACTGCAGCACAGCAAATTACTTCAGGCTTTGGGCATTTTTATTCTGTAAACATCAGAAAATTCCCAGGATGTATTGTTGCCGTTTGAGTAATGGACAGTTTCTAACAGCAAAGCATCAGAGCTCAAACCATCCTAATGCCAAGCATCAATAATGAACAGTGCTGCAGTGAGGTTTAAATATAGCCCGTAGATGCAGGTTTCTGTTGTCTATGTACTCAGCAGTTTTCACACACAGCCCGACAGTCCACAGACTGTTTGATTACTGTTACCACTTATGTTTTACCCCACTTCACATTTTGCCTCTGTTTTCTCTCTTTTCAGACTTTTATCAGAGCTTCTCACAAGCCTATAGAGCATCAAGGTCCATTTGAAGTCAAACTTCATCCAACTTCAATGTTTTTACTGAAAATAGCAGAGAATGAAAAGCAGATATTCTGCAGAGAGACACGCTTCCTGTTTGCAGTCTGATATAAGCTATGGTTGTTTTAAAAGTTAGCCATCCTTTTTGACTGACATGGCTTGACCATAATCCAGATTTACTCAAACAACACTGGCAAGACATTTCCACACTAAGGGTTTTTCCAGGCTAATATAAGGCCAAGTTTTTTGATTAGATTTTTTTTTTGAATTATTAAATAAATGTAACCATGCAACAGGTCCCATCTGGAAACCACTAGCTATGACACTGATAACCTTGTTTCTCTGTAATTGAAACCGACTGTGTTTACAAGGTAGCACCCATAATACAGCTGACAGAAGCTGTAGTCTGTAAATAGAAACTAAAGCTTGTACACAGTATGAAAAAACATTAAATCACATAAATCAACAAATATCTAAGGTGATAAATAAGGTGATAAAACACTGTAAATCTCATTTACAGTCAAGGGATCTAGCAAATTGACAGAAACTGCATTACACTGGAGGTGCCTGTCAAGGTTGAAACCATAAAGTGTCTCCTATAAGTACATTTAGTCTAAAATCAGATGACGTCACCTTAAAGAATATATGAGTTTTCTGGCATCAGTTCATTTTCTTGTCTTGGTAGTCCATGACCTATTTTTTTAAGATATTTAAAAAATAAAACAACAAGTCCAACTGAGGTTTTGCCTTACTTGACAGGGCTGCGAGCTACATCGGGGTCCATGGCGCTGACCGAGCCCACGGCCACGCCCACTGCAGCGTCTTCCTTCACCTCCATCAGATAGCTGGCTTTGTCAAACAGCGGTGGCTCATCCACGTCCTCCACACCGATCCGAACCGTGGCCATGTCTTTGGAGCCTGCAGACATGAAGCGAGGGTCCACCTGGGTGTTCTGAACCTGGATCTCTATTGTGTAGGACTGCTTCCTCTCATAATCCAAAGGCTGTGGAGGCAATATTAAGAAACAGGAAACACAAGATCAGTGTGAGAGGATTGTCTCTGCTGGTAGAGTTACAGTAAACTGATAGAATACTGCTCTGCAAAGTTGAGTTTCCTCTGAGGCTACACGTTCATTTATTATATATACTGTATAGACTGTATATAAGTTGCATTAATTGCCTACTTACACATTCACATAAATGGAGCAACGTTTGTAATTATTTGGAGTTCAATATTCACTGTCCTTGTAGATCTGTTTTGGTTTCCAAACTCCTGAAAAAAATATCTAGCTGCTAAATGCTCCACACAGGATTTCCCACATAGTCATAGTGACAGCAGGCTTGATACCATGCAGCGCATCACATGTAATCCAGCAAGGGAAGAATTTGATTTCATATCTTATTTAATTTGATAGTTGAGAAGTCGAGCATCAAAGAATTTATGGTATGTAAGAACGCATCTCCATTCACTGTCTGGATGATAAAAGAATGAAAAGGTTGCTGAGGAAAGTCTAGCACGGATAAAAATGTGACATAAAGCAGCTGACAGATAACTATAAATGTAAATGATATTGATGAAATCTGTTCCTTATCAGCTGTGACAATGTAAGAAGAACAAAGCTTCAGATTTACTTGAACAACTCTACATGTGCTGCTTGGGCTTTGTTAAAGGAAGTCTATTTATTGTCCTCATCTAGTTTCCTGCTGACAGAATGTCGTTATTTCTTTGTTGAACCTTACAGACTTCCTTAGGTAGTGTCAGCGAAAGGAAGAAAAGAATTTCTAAATATCAATTGTGATTGTACATCAGTAAACACACTCTATGAGGACAGTGAATTTCTAAAAATCCAGCAGCATTAAAAGCTCTGTTCCTGTGTATTTGTGCCTGCTGCAGAGGCTAGGACTGGGGGCTGTGAAGGTAAAGATGAATAAGTTTAATTTGGTTTCTTTCATCTGTCAAGCATGCCCAGGCTTTGCATATTTAACAGTACGTGTAAAACAGACTACGTGGGCAGGATCCTTATGAGTCGAAAGTGTGGGATCTGCTGAATCACTGCTTTAGAATTAATTTGATTTAACCACTGCCGTGAGAAAAATATCAAGATAATTAAAAGCCAGTCTCATCTGAATGTGGGCATTAGATTTTACATTATTTACAATAGATACAGTTTGATGTGTGCATTTCATTCTGTGCTATTCAATATACATTACTTGCTTTTTTAACTTTTTTTAGACATGTTTTCTATTTCATCCTCCTCCTAATTTTGTTGTTTTGTGCCTTCCACTAAAAGCAATTTGTAAATCTTGCTTTCAGGTTAGTGCCACACATCAGTTTTATAAATGTAATTAGTACTCCGAGCCCACAGTTGAGTCCTGTTTCCTCTCACCTTGCTGACGGTAATGATTCCCTCCTGGGTGTCTTTGTCAGTGGAGATGTCGAACATGTCCATGCCGTCTCCGCTGACGATGGTGAAATACATCTCAGCGTTCTTCCCGATGTCTCTGTCGGTGGCTGTAATCCTCCCAACTTGAGTTCCAGACTTGGAGGATTCAGGAACTCTGAACTGGTATATACCTGACAACACAGAAAGTAACGCTGACAGTCAGCTGCATGATATCTGCCAGATTATGCACATCCATATGATGCTTATGAGGTAATTAACAAACTCAGCAACATACTTATGGGTGTTTAATGTGGGTAGATCAGATCATTTGTGATGTAAACCTTAAATGTCACTATATGTGGAATTATTATTCTATTGTCATTAGTCACAGCAACAACCATTGCTGTTGACAGTCATTCTTAATACTACCACCAGATGGTAAGACATTTTTCAAATGCTACACACTGGTTTTCATTTTTTCCATAAACTCTAGGGTCTTCTTTGTGCTGATAAAAATATGCTTTGACACTGAACTTACAAACCAATTGTCTGATAGCAAGTGCACATTATAGATGCCACTATATTCCTACTTTCTACCTATGCTGATCTATTAGATTGTAATCTATGTGAATCATGATTGTCTTCACTGAGACCTGCACTGCACTGACAACAGCTCCATCTTCTATTAGACTGTGTCTCCTGCTTGGTGCCCTGAAGGCTGTTGTGCTTTGGCTTCATAAGAGACTCTTTCCCATCCTTGAGACTTACAGTATGTTCTTGCTGTTGTTGATTTTATATTAGTGACATACAACAATGTCTGTTCGTACAACTGATCCACAACCTTGTCATTTGCTCATTGCTTCCTCTTAACAATGGACGGGGGGGGTTTGTTTTATGTAATCCTTCTAAAGGTTACTTTGCTTTTTCCCAGTAGGCAATATTTTCCATTGTTCACTTAAGGCAGGTTATTTGTTAGACCCTTTGAGACATTTACTGGGGTTAAGACCTGCACAAATAAATCTGAATTAGCATGAAAGTCTGAGCGTTACCACCTGAGTCAGTAGATAAACATCGAGTAACTGGTACTGATCAATAACCCTATTAATCTGCCCAGATAAGATGTGAATCAGTGATAGACCTGGTACAGTCTTGACACTATTAAAGTGTCATAGAAAATGAATGCATAAACTCAAACAAAGACATCAGGAAAGTTTGTCTCTCCTTGAAAAAAAAAAAAATGACAGCATAAATGCCGAACGAAGAAACATCTTTTCCTTAGTCTTCAAACTTCATAAAGAAGGTTAGACAGGTAGACAGCAAGAACAAAAGAAGTGTTCTTGGCCTGAAAAAAGTAGTGTAAATGCTGATGGAAGGCAAGCGCTGGAACAATGTCTCTCTGCCAGAATGCTGACGATCATTAAAAAAAGCATTTCAATGTATTTTTTTGTGAGTGTGATGTATCCTTTTGTTCTCTGACATAAGTGCTAACACTGTGTTTTGCCATCAGTTTGTTGCAGAGGCGAGCTGGCCATTGCTAAGATTTTTCTTCCTCATTGTGAGACAAACACAGCCCCGGCCTGGGTGGAAAAAAAAAAAAAAAGCTGCTCATCCGAGTCACTGACTAAAGTCCAAGCACAGAAACATACCTAAATTAATGCAAATGAGATATCATTCTGCTATATGAACCTGAGGCAGTTTCATATCAGAATACCTCCTTTATTCTGGATGTGTGTGTGTGTGTGTGTATGTGTGTGTGCGTGTGCTCCATCTCAAGAGATCTCGTGGTGTGTATAAACCACTTGAGTGAGTAATTATATGCTGCTGAGACACAGCAGGCGTCATGCACCCTGGCAGCTAGACAGTACTCAACCTGCCACTGTTTTGGTATATTTATGTCTGTTTGTGTGTGTGTGTAGACACACAGCGAGATTGAGATAAAGGATGTGCTCATGTGTATACACTACACACATACTATCAGGAGAGGGTGCAACATACTGCAAAAGCTGCAGCTGTCAAAATCCACTATCTTATTTAACAAAGGATTATTTCACAAACTTCAAAACACATACGTCTTATCAAGCTAGCTGTATCTCTGTTGTTAAAGTCATTTACTGATGTTAGTTGCGAATTACTTTTTCACAATTTGCAAATTTATTGAAATAATGTACTTTTTTTTCTTTTCATGTATGAATTGATGTCAATTTAATATCTTGAGCAGTTATTTTTGGATTTATTGTGGTTAATCAGATAATGATGATCAGCTGTGATAGAGGGAAGGGGTGGGACTGAGTCTTTTTTAGCAAACATGCAGGAAATGTGTGTAGAACGGGGCATCGGTACAATCATTGACCTCATGTGAGACTCTGAAATGTTTTTTTTATCTTTGTTTGTTAAAAGTGAGAATAAATCTAGACAAATAAAGGCAACAGAATCGGCGATTGCAGTGTTATGATTTGGACTGTTCAACAAGTGAGTCAAGAGGCGTTCAGGTGTTTCTTTTAAGAAATTAGAAAGAACAGGGCATGACATCTGTATCAAGCTAGCTGTCCAGCTGATTGTCCACAGTGAGAAACAAAAATATTGGAACAATGGACTCATGAAAATTGTGTTGCAGATCAGTGAGCCACAAATGTAGAACATCGTCACATGATTTTTTTGTATACTTGCAGCACGCTAAACATTATGGATTAGACTGGTATGAAGTGGTAATCTGAAAATATGAAACCAAACCAAACCAAATCATACCAAACCAAAGATCATACCATACCATACCATACCATACCATACCATACCAAGTACCATACCATACCATACCATACCATACCATACCATACCATACCATACCATACCATACCATACCATACCATACCAAGTACCTTACCATACCATACCATACCAAGTACCTTACCATACCATACCATACCATACCATACCATACCATACCATACCATACCATACCATACCAAGTACCTTACCATACCATACCATACCATACCATACCAAGTACCTTACCATACCATACCATACCATACCATACCATACCATACCATACCAAGTACCTTACCATACCATACCATACCATACCATACCATACCATACCATACCATACCATACCATACCAAGTACCTTACCATACCATACCATACCATACCATACCATACCATACCATACCATACCATACCATACCATACCTTACCATACCTTACCATACCATACCATACCATACCATACCATACCAAGTACCATACCATACCATACCAAGAAAAAAACAACCAATAAATACACAATCCAAAGCCAATCAAATAAAACAAAACAAAATCGACTCAACCTAAAGCAAACCAAACAGGCAAAACCAAAAAATTCAAAGTCAAGCAAAGATAACCAACCCAAACAAGCCAAGCCAACCCCAACAAACCAACTAACCGAACCAATCCAAGTAAAAACAAAAAACTGACAAAAACAAACACACAGACAAAAAAATGACATTCATTTTGCAAACAGTATTGTGCTATTAAAATAACTCTATATCAAATAAATATTAAATAAATCAAATCTACAACACCATAAAAAAATGAAATACAATTATTTAAATAAATCTTTAAAATAAATCAAACTATCAAAAAAGAGTAAACTAATCAAACAAATGTATAAGTAAGAGCAAAGGGTAAAGTATTACAATATCTACAGTGTATGTGACACTACTGGTGTCTTCTACTGTATGAAATGCTTCCAGGTGAATTTACATGGTCTAGTCTGGTCTATATATTTACACCAGACTGGTGTAAAAAGCAGCCAGTCAGAAGCTGATGCTTTGATTTGGTTTCCTTAAGGCTGTGAAGTCCAGTGGCAGGAGAAGACCACAGACTCAGCCAACAGCCTCAAGTGTTATTGTCTCTAGAGATTACAGCCTGTATGACACTGTTCCTCACCGATTTGTTCATCAAAGACAAATTTGACTGACATTTGGCGTTTGTCACATTTAAGCCCTGCAAACATATAAAACCATGTAATCACAGAGTTTTAAAATAAACATTTTACTTTACTATTTGAATACTTATGGTAGTCTATTTAAGTACCTGTCTCTTAGCAAAATAGTAAAACAAACAAGTGGGAGCCTGGTGAAACCCTGAAGAGCCCGGAGGTAAAAAAGAGGAGAAGCAGATTTCATCTCCACTCAGTTTTCTTTCTGGCTGGTTGGAGATTATGTTGCCTCTTGGCTCTGACACTGACAGCACTGATTGGAGTCCTGGTGTGAAGTAAAAATGAATTGACATGCGTGGACCAAGGTGTGTGTGACCGTGTATATGTTCAGCTACCTTTATGAGGACCAGGTCGTGACCTTCAGACTGAAGACAGGGGGGGGTTGTGTTAGCTGACAGGGAACACACAGTGCTATGTGATCAACAGATTGCCCACATATTGGTAGAAATACAAGCATGTGTGTTAAGTGTGAGGACTTAAACAGAATGATAATGCCACATGCAATCTGTTCCACAGATCTGAGGTTGAGCTCATTTTGCACCCTGCACTGGAGACGGAAACATAGGGTGAATGGGTGCTAATGCTGGGTGGACAGGAGGAGGGAGAAACCGACACTGAGATACAGTGAGTGTGATTGAACAAGGCAGAGATGGAGAGGGAGAAGGAAAAACAATTAGAAGATGAAGAGATGGATACAGAAAGCCAGGGAGCGAGAGAACGAAGGGGAGGAAGTTCTGCCTTCATGTCAATTCTTAAGGATTAGGCGACTGATGACTGATGTGACTGATGTGATCGAGGCCAACAGAGCAGCAATTTACTCACTTTTTTCTCACTGCTACGGGCACCACAACACTGCTGATGGACACACACACATACAAATGCTGCCATGTTCCAATACAGCCTCTTGATGAAATGCTGCCATATTCGCACCAGCTGTTGCTAAGTTCAAACTTCCCCTGTTATAATGCATCTACTAAACAGAGACTGGAACTTAATTACACTGAGATGCACCACACAAACTAGTTCTGACGGATGTCACAGATGAAACTCAATTATCTTGACACCTAAGAAGAATGAAATAACAACACAACCATGTGTTGCTTCATCCAAATAATAATAATAAAAAACTAATTTTCTCACTGACATCTACTGGTATCTATCCATGCAGCTAAGTTTGGGTTTTATTTTTTCAGGTTTTAGATATTTGTCTCTAAGATTTATGCCTCCACTACAATGCAAAGGAGGAATTTCATCTGTGGTGCTCACAGCAGGGCCAGATTGACCCGCTAGGGGGGCCCAAGGCAAAATTGAAAAGTGGACTCCTATTTACCTCCTGGGTCATCCCACTCTCTTTGCATTGTGTATGTATCATGTTGCCTTTAAGCCCAGAAAGCAACCAGTACACCTTCTGTAATACTTAAAGATCTGATATTATGGGCCTTTTGGACTCATTTCTATAAATACTGAGTGTATTTTCAACATGTCTGTGACATTTTATTCACCAAATGTTGTTTAGATATCTCTAAATCCATCTTACCTTACAGCCCAGACTCTCCTCTGTCCTCCAACAGGCTGTTTTGGAAGCTATTTA
The DNA here is from genome assembly GCF_914725855.1 of Thunnus albacares. NCBI lineage: Eukaryota > Metazoa > Chordata > Actinopteri > Scombriformes > Scombridae > Thunnus > Thunnus albacares. The sequence goes on along the minus strand of NC_058117.1, from coordinate 3,024,502 downwards.
CATTTGCATTATTATTGACCACCTATTCTGATTGGCTGGAGGAGAGGTCAAAATTTCAAATAACTTTAAAAGACCAAGGAGATAGAATTTAGTAATTTTACAGAAAATGAAGCTGCAACACAGGAAGCTGCTGTCCAGAGACAGTACTCTTGTTAGTCTGGATAATCCATAAAACATGCTATCAGTTTTCATAGGGATTTCAGCTGAAAGTAGCTCCAGTAAAAACCAGAGAGGTCTGTGGATTATTCAGTGTAACCAGGAGAGGAAATAAAACAGGTAGGTAAAACCAAAACTAACTGCATGGCTGTATGAAGTACCATAAGAGGTACAGTGAGGGAGAAAATGACCCTTTAAAGAGTATTTGGAGAAAACCCTACCAACTGGTATTTCAACAACAAGCTACATCTACTTCACATTTCTAATGCCTCGTCATTATTGACAACCCTATTGTCTCTGCAGCATTCTATCTGCATTACTGGATTAGCTGTGGCTCATCTAACAAGCTCATATTGTATCAGTGCTCTCACTATGACCACCAGTTTTAATTAGTGAACTATGTTAGATCCATAAATGTATTTATTTATGTATTAACACAGACCACGTTGATCTGTTACCATAGATATAAGTGCCAGAAAGTGTATTCAAAAGTCTATTAAAAGTTAGGATATCTCAGCCTCTGCTGCTTTCTCCCCAACTTAAACACAATACAAGCTGCTGGAGTGTCCTTTCAATAGTGTTGCTGTCAGAGGTGACTATGTTGGCCCCTTGGGTCTTGAGTTACCTAGTTTGAGTTTGCTATATTTCATATTATCTTTTAATGAATCTTGCTCCCTGTTACTTGAATCAGTGGAGGATAAAATATTTAACTGCTAAGTCATTCATCTTCTATAATAGAGAAGTTACCAGAATGTTTCCAGTTCATGTTATGAGGTAATTTTGAAGAGCATAGCAATGAAATCATTAGTCAATTAATTGCTTCATTGATTGCTAGAAACTTAAGGTTATTTATCATTATAAAATGCTGAACATTCTCTGGTTCCAGCCTCTCAAATGTGCTGCTTTTCTCTGTTTTGTATCATTGTCTTTTGAATATCTCTGGTTGATTGACAAGAAAATTTAAAATCTACAATTCCAGCTGTTGAAAAATAGTGTGTGATACAATGGAAAGAGCTACTAAATGGACCTTGTGGTAAAATTATTTTGTCAACAACTGTTTTTCAAGGACAAGAATAACATTTCAGTCTCATTCTGAAGATGTCACCTTATGCTCTGAGAAACTGTGATGGGAAATTTTTCATTATTTTCTGACCTCTTACACATTAAATGACAGAAAACATAATAATTGTTCATGAAAATACCCATTGTAAAACAGTGTCAGTCTAAAGTATGATTGGGAGCCAGGTTTGTATTATAAATAGAAAGAGCTGATGTTGAATCCACAGCTTGTCTCTCTCTAACTAACACTCTACAGCAGGGATCTTCGGAGAGTTCGTGCTTCTTGGTACAAAGCCCACATGTTTACAGTGAGACTGTTCCTGTGATTACGGATTAATTAAGTTTAATTAATTAAGAAGGCTTTCAGGAAGAATTAATGTTACTTGGACTAATTCCCCCGGAAGGACACTCACAGCTGCTGAAATCATTTTCCAGACAAGTGGTGTTTCATTTCTCCAGCAGAAAGGGCTGGACTTTGAATGGATCAACATCTTGGGAATGAATGGCACTCCTGCTGTGACGGACAGTTGTAAAGTTTGTAAGAAACTTCATTAAGTCTACTGGTACGTCTGATGTGTCAGCTGAGCACAATGGTTTACTGATCTGTAGCAGTTCTGTGAGTGGTAATTCTGAGCAGAAAGAAAGTCAGCAGTAAGTAAAAACTTTTAGTTCATGCTGAATGAGGCATTCATGAAAGAGGTTTGTGAGAGACATACTGTGATACATCACTTGAATCAGTTTAATAAGGAACTGCAGAACAAGAATTAAACTAACCAACGCTATCCCCCGCTGATCTACATCAAGTTAGTTAGTTAGGAACTTTTTTCACTTCTTTTCATTAAGTTATTAACATTTTATATGGGTTTATTTTTAGCTCTATGCATTAATGTCCCTATATCCCAAAGTCACTCCACAGTCATTCCCTGTTCTGGTTTTCTAAGGTTCTGGTCTACTCAGTTCTCAGGATGTACTAGATTAATCAAGTTCTGTTTCTTTACCATGATGCCTCACTGCTTTATGACTGACCTTAAAGTTCACAAATTGGTGGTGATTGGTGGTATCAATCACAATCATCAACAATTAATGCCAAATGTTTAACATGTAGGTTTCTAGGGGCTTGTTTCTGAGCATTTCAGTGATCTGATGCTAACTCTTACAACCTGTGTACTGCAGCAGACACATTTCAAGCGAGTGACCACAGCTTGTCCAGTCAAAAATCAATCCAGCTTATTTAGAAAACCATTTAAAATGTAATACGATTTTGATATTGTATATCTAAAGTACCTTCAGGGCGCCTGGTATATCCACCAATAGAAGAGAACTTTCCTGCATGTCAGTTTTGCTATCTGAGATGTGAAACTCACTCACTTGCAGATAGCCTTATATTTCCAAGGTCATGCACTTGAGAGATGATGGACTTTTTGGAGGCGCGGCGGACCGACTTTGCTTCTTGAACTTTTGCATCCCCACTGCGATTAGCAAAGGACTGTTTCTCTGTTTATGCTTCAGGGAGTATGTGATGACAGCAAAGCAGCTGATTCCATTTCAACTTTGGACTAACATGGCTAAAAAGACTGTAGCTCCTGGAGAGAATTCAGCTGGAAGAATGTGATTCAGTTCTTCTGTACTCCCGATCAGAAGACTAACTACTATAATCAGACCGTCTACAGCAGGTCCTGTGGAGGTACTGTGGCAAATCACTTCCACATTTAAATGTAACTATAGGTTGTTTTGCCAGTCTGAATTTTAGACTTATACTGTGTTTTTTTATGAGGATGTGCTGCGAGATGAATACCTGTTGAGATTGCTGTTAGTGGCAGGCAAAAAGACTTTGGCCAGAAAATGGCTTAAGAAGGACATACCAACCATAAATGAATGGACTGACCTAGATCACAATATATATATACTATGGAAAGAACTACATTTAAACTAAGAATTCAAATTGATGTCTTTGATGAAAATTGGTCAAAACGGCTTACCCATGTGTCAACAATAAGGCCTGACTTTATGTAATAATAAAATACTCACATACTTGTTTAAGAGCTCCTCACCTTATTTAGTTTTTGTTAAGGCGTGTGTGTTGTGTCTGGAGGGTCCTTTTTGCTCATATTTTGTTAATATGTGTTCTTTAAAAGAAACCCTAATAAAAAGTAAATGACAAAAAAAAAAAACAATCTGCAGCTGTCTAGTTCTAGATCAGTGAAATCAGCAAAGAGAAATTCCCTCATGCACCAATATCTTATCAATGTTTGCTCCACTTCAAAAATAGTAAGTAAACTTGTCTTTCTCACAAGTGTACTGTCATTAAAACTAGCTATGATTTCCATTAGAGTCTACACATTAGCTGCTCTGCTAAAATCCATAAAATGTTATTTTTTCTCATGAAATGGCAAGATATCAAATGTTTTCTGTTATGTGTTTAAGGTGTTTTTTTGTGACGTACCCTCTAGTGCTCATTTTTAAAATAATGTAGCTTGTGCTGCCATTTGAATGCAACATCTTATTGATTCTAGAGGAGGAATTTCATTTCTGAATATCAACTCTGTGACATTTCGGTAATTCTGTCACTTCTGTTTCCACATTCTGTCTGTTATTTCTGCAGCCAAGTAAGTGTTGTTCAATTTAAAGTTAACAGCAGATGTTAAAGGTTAACTGAAACAATCTCAGAGAGAAACTCTAGCAGACACGACGACAAGCATTTGATTCTGCTGAATAAATTGTTCTTATTTAACAAGGTATGGAAAAACATAACAGTGATTCTGCCTTTTTCTGTTTCTGAACTCTATAATTAATGTGTGTGTGTGTGTGTGTGTGTGTGTGTGTGTGTGACTCAGTGTTGCATCATTTGTATGCAATCTGCCCTCTTTCAGTGCCATCGTCTTACTCTGAGTGAAGCGGGGAGGGTTGTCGTTGACATCAGTGAGGCTGATGTTAACCACCGTGGTCCCAGTGAGCCCTCCTCTCTGTCCGGCCATATCTTTGGCTTCGATCACCACCTGGTAGTGCTCCCTCTGCTCACGGTCCATGTCACCAGGGCCCAAGGCTGTCCGGATCACACCTGAACAAAAGTGACATCATAAAAACTAAACTTCATAGGCTCATAGAAGAATCACTGAACTTGCTGTTTCCAATTAAAATCTTGAAGCGATATCAAGGCAAAGCCAGCTGACTCTCTACTAAAACAGGTGTATTTTGCTCTAGTTTCTTTTATGGTTGATTGAAAGAAGAATCTGCCATCTGTTAGACTATTTTCTTTTTCCAAAAAATACACAAGTTGTTACACAGGTTCTGCAGATAAAATGAGACAAATCTACAGTGGTATTTTAAAACACCTGATAAGGATGCCAAAAACACATAAAATCCTTGAAAGTTAGGAGTGAATTTACATATCTTTTGGTCAGTATGATCAAGGTGCTAACATTATCAAAAGTGACTGACATAACAGAGCTTAAATTGGTCTTAAAGGAATACCTCAAGACTGAAATTTACCCTGAATTGATTTTACTCTCTGACATGTTTAACCTAGCTTAGCAGTAAGACTGGAAACGGCATAAAGACTGGAAATAAAATTGACTTGACTTGAATCTTACTTTTAGAAAGAAAGTAAATATGCACGTTCCCCAAATTACGGAACTGTTCCTTGACGTGCCATTAGTTCACAAAATGTCGCATTTCCTTCAGTATTTTTGCTTCTCTTCACATTCCCCTTTCCGCATCAGAAAACAAGGTCTATCATTGCAGCTTAATAGACAGACAGCAGTAATCTGACCATGGGCCTGACTCATCTATTTGTTAGAGACAAACAGATGAGCAGAGAGAAAGCGAGATTACTGTGCTGATTATCTAAATGGATGGCTGACTTTTTTATTTACAGAGATAGTACATAAGATCAGGCAAGGGTTGAGATGAGCTGTGTTTTTATTTTATGATAGCAGATAACAAACCCTCTTCTCTTTCTTTTTTTAGTCTAAAAGGAACATAAATGGGGCAGTGTTAAGGTCCTAAAAGTGTGTTTTTACTTTTCATGACTAGTTCTTTCAAACTTTTTAAGTAAAAGAAGTGAACAGGTGCATTGGCTTAAAATGGCAGAGCTGTAACAATGAAGAGATTCACTCTGTTAACCCAACTTCTGATGGTGGTACGATCACTGCTTGGATATTTCCTCCCCTGAGGATCTGATAGATTGAATTTGATATGGGGGAGTAAGAAAAAACTGAGAAAACTGGAATTTGTAAGTTAGTAATCCGGTGTTTTGTGACCTACAGTATTTGAGTGTTAGCAGTCGCTTTGTCATGCTAGCACTGCAGCAATAACTGCTTTGATCACTCACTGTTAAAATAGTGTTCTGACATTTTGGGAAATATGTTACTTTGCTGTCTTACAAAGAGTCAGATGAAAATATCAATATCTGTTTAATCTCTGTGCATCAAGCATAGAGGTCCGTGCTGTGTTTAGCCTAGCTTAGTGCAAAAGCTAGCTCAAAGGGACATTCTGACGCACAGATTCATACTATCCACATTTAAATCATCAAATTTAAACCATATTTTCTTTAGGCAAAGTTCTTGTAAGTCTGCTTGTGTTTTGATAACATTTAATATATGAGAAGATGCCATCTTATGTACATTTAAAAAAACTGATGAAACACTGATGAGGGGTACTGTAATAGCTCACATGATAAATTCAGTGTAATGTACTTCTTCACCTCATCAACACAGCAACAGTTCCATCATACTTAACACTCTGCACTGTGAAACCCCGGAACCTTGGTTTCAAATTCTCTACAACACTAAATAGTCATGATTAAATAAGCAAAAAAACAAATCATGTGTAGTTATTATTTCTTAGAGTTTAAAAGTCAAGAGCTCAGCTAATCTGCTTCTTCAGGACTGTGTGGGTGGGGTTTGATCAGGTTTCATTAACTGAAGTTGCTGAATAAAGTGCAACAACTTTTGCAGAAAATTGTGTCTTCATGTAAGACGCCATCACTCATATGAAGAAGCTCATTGAGAAAATAGGTTTTCAGGGCCTTTAACAATAATTGAAAAAAAGCAAAATGAAAGGAACTGGAAATAATAAGTGAATGAGGACAGTATTTCTATTAGAGGAGAGAAACTGAGAGCAGCAGAGTGCTGAGTATGACATGTCTCTGTTGTTGTGGAAATGTACATGAAACTCAATTAATCAAGACAACCTGTAAACCAGAGGAACTGTTCAGTGAGCATTAATAGCAAAAAAGTACCAAAAGCAAATTAGAACAGGAACAGATCAGGCAACAGGAAGGCTTTTGACTAAAATATGATTACATGTATTTATGAAACAGCAGACATGTCTCTAATATAAGCCTGTTACAAATAAAGGCCTGCTTCTCTCTGAGGTGAGATAAATAAGTAATTAAAATCTATGGTATATTCTTAAGATTCTTTCTTCCTTTATTTTACTACTACATTTTTTTTTCTATTTTTACTGATCAACTGCTGGTCTTAATTTTTTTAAATTATTATTTCTACCTTCTTAATGGTTTTTAACTCACATGTATTATTCATGTGGTTGTTTTAATTGTGTTTATTTATATCTAATGTTGTATCTTGTACACTATACACATAGTTTTTGTGGCTGCAACTTCTATGGTAGCTCATGCTCTGTGTGAAGCTAATTGTGCTTCCGCCTGGAATGAAATGTGCTATATACATTAAGTTTTGCTTGCTTGCTTATTAACTCAAATCTTTTAGAGGAGAAATGGAGTATTCTCTGGACACTAAACTTAAATTTTGTCTAAACAGTATTTCTTTTTTGCCCATAGTTTGTATTAATGCGTAAATCATTTCCTAAAGGTTTGTCTCTGTATGTTTGGATACTGCATTTTTTGAATAATTAAAAAACTGCCTCTTATTCTTTTATTGCTCTCTCTTTAAGTGATAAACATTAACTACTGTACAACACTGGGATTGGAATTTAAAGGATGATTCTGTCAAAAATACCTGTATTTGGATCCACAGAGAAGTACGGGTGTCCCTGGCTGATGCTGTAGACCAGTTTGGCACTGTTCCCATACATGCTGTCATCAGCATCTGTAGCTGTCACCTGGATGACTGATGTACCTGAGAAACACACATTTACATGACTATCACTGACAAGGACAAATTAAACCTTGTGTCACAATAAGAAAATGAAAGAGAATTATGCATAAGACAAAAATCAAAACAAAGAAGTCCAGTAAAAGTTGTCCTTACCGATATCAGACCTCTCAGGTACACTGCCGGTGTAAACTTCTTTGCTGAACTGAGGCTCGTTATCGTTGATGTCATGGAGTTTGACTGTGAACTCGGTCTCTGGCTCCAGCTTTTGACCTGTCCGTTTGTTGACGACTGTGGCCCTGAGGATATAGAAAGCCTTCTCCTCACGATCCAGGCGGCGAGTGGCGTGCAGGTCACCGTTATTCTCGTCAAGGACAAAGATGGTGCCGGCCCCCTCACCAGAGAGAACGTACTTGACTAAGCCATTGCCATGGTCCTGGTCTGACTGGAGCTGCAGATGAACACACATGTTGAAAGTTAGAACAGACTTCAGTATTTCAGAGATTCAACATACCATAACATTGTAAGATACAAAGACTTCAGTACTTTAATCTCTAAACCTTTAAATATATATTCTCTTGCACATTTTTTTTCTTTCAGTAAATATAAACTCCCTTTAAAGGTATTCACAAAGCCTGATGTCCATGTCAATGCCCAGTGATTTGATGATTACGTTGGGTTACACCCACAGCCATTGTATTATGGATGTGAGGCCAATTTTCAATGTTCCCTGTATTAACAGAACAAAAAATAATTTATATTCTCTCATTAATGGCTAGACAAAAAGATTTTTCACTCCCATTTGTTTCCATTGTTCCTGCAACACCAAATAATCATTCTGAATGCTGCAGAGATGTAGTATATTATTCTTTATTTATTCATAATTAACTGTGCCTATTAATTTATTTTCCATGTCTATGGGTAATTTTCTTTTTCCAACCACTGTTGGTTGTTGGCTATGCTTGGTCAAACACTTAAAATAACCTTTGTTGTATTTTCCTGACAAGAACCTCTGGTGGCCATGTGAATTATGACTGTGAGTCTATCAGACAACTAATTTGGAAATAGAATGACGTCATAGACCTGCAAAACATCTAAGGGAGGAGGTTAGGGTGGAAGGTTCGGTCAACAAAGCATGTACTTTGTTTCCTGTGACAGTCAGTGTTGGTTTATTTTAACCATTACCATGATTTTTTCGTAACTTTAAAGTATATTGTGTCTGGTGGTATTCTATTTTTTTCTTGTTGTTAACAAATCCCATGTGCAGACACAAACCAAGAATAAATGAAGCTACTAACAAGTATTGTGTGTGTATCCAAGGCGTGATATATCTTGTTCCTCTGTGCTACAGAGCTCTGTTGTTGTCCAAAAACTATTAAGAACATGTCAATGAGCCACATTGTTACACTGGGTGTAACAATGAACAAACACACTGTGGTTTATTTTGACTCAATCCCACACACACCATCCTGCTGCCAAAAATACTCACTAGAGCACCAAATGTAGATTCATCTGCTGCTGAAAACAGTCCCCAGCACTATTTCTTCCTGTTTGAGTAATGCTTGCTAAAAACTACAATGACCAGATGTTTTAGGAGACAATTTTAACGATATTATGTTGACAATGATAGGATTGTGTCTAAATTGGTGGCAGATCAGAAAACATCTGGACCTCTGGACATGTACACTGACCAAACAGATATTTTTACTTGTTCAGTTTGTTGAGTTCAAACTATCAAATACGCAGTCCTTCTATCTATCTATAGATACTGCTCAGTGTTGGTAGATAGATAGACAGAGAAGAGGATGGACAGGCTAGTGGATGATAGTGACAGGTTTATATAAGACAAAAGCAAAGAAGAGCAAAGACAGAAACAAAAGAAAGACCAAGAGTCACATACAGATTGAGAAACAAAACAAGAATCTTCTGAAGGCAAAAAAAAACACGGTTGAAAATGAAGAGAGTGCAGCAGAAAGCCAGAGTTTGTGTTGCGCCTGAAGGAGTAAACATCTATCGGATCTGCTGTGAGATCTGCTGTTTATACTCTGATACCTGCAGCAAAAACCCGGCTCGCTTGCTCTCGCCTCTTGTCTTTGTCTGTATATCTTGACCTCAAGTGGCTCGCTGTTCACCTTTCATCCCTTCATCCCTGCTTTACTCCTTCAGGCCAGGTGTTAAGGTGAAGTCTTTGATTATACGTGTGTGTGAGTGAGAGCTATTATAGCTGCTACCCTTTCCTTTCCCGCTACCTGTGGAAAGTGTGACCTACTGGCTCTGGATAGATTTATATAAGAGTCTAATATTATTATTTTCTAAAACAACTGATCCAAACCTTATTCATAAAGTGTTGTCTACCTGTTATATGGCGGGTTAGATAAGAATCTGATGATGTACTAAGTACTTCTTTTGAGTAGCCCTAATGTGACATTTTGGTTAAATTCCATACCAACCTGTTTTAGGAGCATATTTTCATAAATCATGGTTCAGATGGGAACTGTATAACCAACAGATTTTTGGTGATTTCAAGACGAAGTGGTGTATGAAGTACAGTATACTGTGAAACTGTTAGCTGCACTCTTTATAGACTGTTTCTTTCTGGCATATTTGGACAGTCCTTCCTACTGTAGTTGGGTGTAGGCAAAACCCCATCAGTGTCTAATATACTGCATGTAACCCTTACTCAAACAGTCAGGTCCAGCTTTCCTGCTACCCTGGTGTGTGCTCATGTTGTTTAGTATATATCATTTCAAAGACAGAACGGAAAACTTTGGCAAACTATGGTCAAAAATTTGTATGCATAGCTCAAAGAAGAAAGGAACTAAATCAAAATTTTTCAGGGACTTATGTTGGTAAAATATTTTTACACACAACATTGAACAGCTAGCTAAATTAATAAAATATAAAGGGGATTTAGACTCATGACCTGAGCATATCTACTATCTTGATTACAGCCTTGTGGCTACATTATTTGGTTGCAACTGGTCCATCAATCGTCTTTAATCCTTCTATCAGCAACTCTGAGATCCGTCACTACATCTACACTAGTCAGGGAGAGCCTTCATGGCCAGCCCATGGTTGGCAAGCTAGCTAAACTAAGTCCACACCGATTTCTGTACTAAAAACAGAGATGAATATGAATGATGTGGGTTTCATGACAAACCATCTCATATCTCATATGGGAGTGCTGGTTTCTACAACAATATTAGTGAAGTTAGAGAGACTCATCTCTTCTACCAAACCTCAGTGACAGACAGCCTGCAGCATCTTTTGGGTGACACACTACTGCTCCACAGTGCTGTAGGTGTAAAGAGACCTGGCAAATACTGAAACACTTCAACATTTTGCAGTAGTTGTATGTGGAATAGGATTACAGACCTATCTCAGGATCATCATTCAACACACTGTGATGATGTGTGTTGAACACAGTGGGAACAGCAGATGCATGTTTCATTCATTCAATGACTTTATATGTTAAAGAATGTGTAGTTTGTTATGTGGGACTTGCACTGCTCTGCACTGCGCTACAGCATTGGGTTGCTATCATAACCAACAACTCAATGACTAGGTCAGTTTCTGAGATTTCTGGCCTTTAAAATTCACTTTCCTGCCCATACCAATGAACCTTGATGGGAAACAAGAGTGCTGACTCATATCTTCTTCTTCCTCTTCAAAAAAATTTAAATCTGCAGACCTGTCCTGTTGGAGTTTTGCTGGGTTGTCAATGAGAGGATTTTCCTTTCAACCTCATATCTCTATCCCCACAGAAGTCCTACTCTTCTGAAGCAAAAAAGCCAAGTCCAAGGTCTGCCTAAGATATTGATATTATTACAATGCAGGAACCCTCTGAAATAAATGTAGCTAAATTCAGTTCTGCTCAGGACTGTCTGTTCCACATACTTAATATGTGATCTGACCAAACGCCCTCAAAATTTTGCCCCTCTTCACCTCTCTGAGAATTGATTTTAGCTGTTTTTGTCTGGATGTCTGGCCTCACCGTTCCTCCTCTTTGGTGGACATTGATTTCAGTTGGCTTATGCCTATGTGCCAAACAGATGGGTGACAAATGAAAAGAAAACCAAACATGAAGTGTAAAGTGTTGGACCAACACAAGTTGCCAGAACAGTTTAAATGCTCCTTGGCAAGGATTCTACATAGCCCTGCTCCTCTGAAACACTGCCCACATCTGAGTTTTCAGTGATTCAAACTGGTTTGGTGCTGTGCTCATTGACAACTCTTTTCTGGGTTGGAAAAAAAGAGAGCACTGGTAATAGATTTACAATGTAATCTTTTTGTGCTAGAGCCATATAGCAAGTGATAGAAAAAAGCTCAAGAATATAGCAACAAGCATTGATGAGACAGATGCAGACTTACAGTTTGTTGTAGGTCAACTTACAGAAATAACAACTTCAATCTGCGGATTTCTTCAATCAATTTTAAAAACGTTAAAAACTAATACTACTTTCTTGTCAAGTGAAAATTATGTCCATGTGATGGATATGCCACTCGCTAGAGAGTTGGCCACAGAAATCAGCTAACATGTTGCCAGACTGAACTGAAAACAATTCAGTGATTATCAGGCTAGATTCTCCAGTTGTGTTGAGATGTGATGATTGTAAAGGCTGTATAATTCACATCCTTTTCATACTCAAAACCATTCAGTGATCTGTATCGAAGCATCTGTCTTCAATGTCTTTCTATACTCATTTAGTCAGGTTTTTCCTTTTTAAGCAAGACTATGTAACTTTTGTAAAAAGTTCAATGCCCTCTTCACCTCTACCCAGTCTACTCACATTAAAGGGGCACTCCACAGATTTAGTACTGCACTTCAAGTTGGTTCATAAGGTTTGGAGACTTGCGAGACAGGTCAAAATTGAAGCTCCTAAAACACTATTACTACACTTACCATAATGCAACACAATTGTGTCTTTTTGTTAGACTCTACATCTTACTAAATGATGACCCCAGTTTCTAAATGTGTAATCTCCAAGCCCAGAACAACTTACTTTAACAGAGTAGTATTAAGTAGCACTCCCCAAGACAAGAAAGCTTACTTTGATGTGTAAAACTGGTGTAGTGCCCCTGTGAATGAGGAGGGATGGTATGACGAAAAAATTACTACAAAGCCGTAGAGGCTAAAAAAACATCTTCTCAAGCGAGAAAAATCCTATGAGAATGCAGTATTATAATTGTGTAAAACAAATACTGAAACGATGCCCAAAACTGAATTAAAATGATTCCTCCAATGGAAAATAATGATTTTAATAAAAATATCTGGTGATAGATGATTCTAGGAACAACTAAACCACTCTAAACAAAATTTTGCACAACTCTGATGAGACTGAGGGGATAATTAGACTCTTCCACACTTGCACCACTTTTCAAAGACAGCAAAAAGCTATTTTTTCCTCAGGGTCTTCCTGGCTCACTGCTGATAACCCCCCACTTAACCATACGCACACATACAATGCAACACTGCAAATCAGCAGTGTGGAGGGATGGGTCACACTTCATCTGCCTGGTTCTGCTGTATGCACAGGAAGAACTCTGTCACTGAGGCCACACAGCAACAGCATCTGTTTAACTTGGGATTTTTTGGTCCGCCTGTGTCACCGACTCAATGTAACATGTAAATCTTCTTCTGTGTCTTCAGAAACCAGTAGTGTGCCATGAAAACATGTTGAGTTACAATATTTCACAATGTCCATTATTCCCAGCTCTTCCTCCCCTGTTGCAGCTTTTCTCGCTCCACCTCTGACAGGGATTATTTTGGAAAATTCTGCAGTTATTTTTTCCTGAGCCAGTGAGCCAAAGGAGTTGTTGAAGAGATTGTTGAAAAGATGCAGTGATAATGCAGCACAAATGCAGGGTGAGTGTTACATGAGGACTGCATGAAAATTCAACACTACCAAGCGTAAAGATAAAGGTGATAATGTCATTGATCTCTTCTCAAAGTACATGAGGTACAGACAACAACTGAGCAAATTCCATTCTCTGATGAAGACCATGTGATATGGTTGAAAGTTCAGTAAAAAGCTTATATATTACCAGGTCAAAAAAGTGAAGCCAATGCAGAAGTGCCTTCAAAAAAACAGACAATAAAGCAGAGTATGCTTTAGAGCGTGGCTACCTTGTGATTGACAAGTTGTTTCCACAGCGACAACGTTGGTTATGTAACGTAACCATGGCGTAACCCCAGATTCACAGAGTATAGGCTTAGCTGCTGCTATTTCACAGTGTGTTTTCAGTTCAGGAAAGTTAGTTGTAACATTTTGGCAGCCTACAAAAGCCTTGTTCAGTGTTTGGTTGTACTAAAAGGCAATGTTTCTGAACCTTTTTTGGGCCAGCTTCTCCTATCTATTAACCAGGTCCCTTCTACCCCGCATCAATTAAAATGTAAGCTAATTGTCTCCACTGAATATTAATGTTGATTATAATTCTGTGTTATATCATTTAAAAAAAAACATGTCATTGGATGCCAAATAACAGGTTTGTTTAAATGGACAGTTGGAATATCATTATCATTAGTTTCCCAGGGAGCAAAAAAGCCAAACTTTAATTAGATCTCATTATTGATCACAAACAGCAACCAATCAGAAAGTGGTAATTTGGTGCCAGTGCCAAACAAGAAGCGTTCTTATTAATTGTTCCAACAGAAAACAAGAGCAGCCTACCAAGAAAAAAAGTCTATAGGAGCAAAAAAGGCTACTGGAAAAAAGCAGAAGCATATGTATCCATAGATAAGGTTTTCAATAGAGTACTGACAGCATTTTTTCTTGTTTTGCGCCATTTTGTTGATATGATATTATTGTTTTATGATGCTATCCAGTTGATTAAATAGATCTGCAGCAGTGTGGCAGAGAGCGAGTTTTGGTTGGGAGGTTTGGGGGTCCTCCCTGAAGAAAATTTGATGTTATTTGACTAAAAATGATGCATTTTCACATAATTTTGGACTATTATCATTACAATATTTATTTAAAAAACACACTGTGTGCCAAAAGAAATAATAATCACAAACCATTTGTAAAACAGGCTCACAGTGAATGGATTTGAACTGTTATTTTCTCATCCCCCCACGGTGTTTCCCAGAGGATTTTCTGAGACTGTGGTGGACTCTCAGACTCTCTGGGGGGGGGGGGGTTTGAGTTTGGGATTGTTTTGTGAAACCTCTATGATATTCTAACGTACCAAGTCTTGTCAAATAACTGTTGAGCACTACACAGCACAGATATTCTGATTATGCATCAACTCATGGCCACAAAACAACCACTCCCTCCCTTCCAAAGCCTGTATGACACAACAATAAACATCTTTTACATTCATACTTATCATCCATCTATCCATCCATCCATCCATCCATCCATCCATCCATCCATCCATCCATCCATCCATCTGTCCAGTATCCAGCACTGAGTAAACTATAGTAAATGTTGTTGTTGTTCTATTTGAATGGAAACTCAGCTTATGCCTTCACTTTTCCTCCTGGAGTCGACCTGCTGTCTTTCACCTTTTACTCTCTGCTTCTCAGTATACTCACCTCACCTTTTTGTCTTCTTAAAACTGACTTTTTGTCCAATTGTTTCTTGTTGTTGTTTTGTTTATCTTTTCTATTTTGCTTCCAAAAACACATTTTCTGTGCATTTTCTTAGCATTATAAGAGTTACCTCTCCTTTGTTTCTTCCCTTCTTTCCTCATCTGCTTGTTTCTTCCCTTCCCCCTCACTCTGTGCATCCATTTCTCTCTCCCTCTCTCTCCTTTTGATCCTTACTGCCTTTTCTCTCCAGCGGTGTTCAGTCTGATTTGATCTGTCAGTCTGCAGGGCTGCAACACCTCCATGCTTTCACCTAACACGAGCTGACGAAGCCTGCAGACATTTCACCACAGCACATTTCCAGAGCAGAGTATGCTTTTTGGAGTCCTTATATGTCCCAGATCACTGTCTTCACTACCATACCTCCACCATACTGCTGTCTCTTAGAGTTTTGTATAATCACCTCCATGCTGACAATGCTCATGTGGATAAAACATCCTCAACCTTTTCATTAGATACCAAAGAAAGACTTTCCTGCTCCTTGCTACTGCAAACCTTTAATAAAAAATCTCTGCACCAGTTACTGCAGTGGTAATATTCAGAGATCCAGGAATGCATTTTGACTAAACTGTACAGAAAAAAAAATGCTATTTATTAACAATGAATGATCCTACATTCCTGCAGTCACAGTCCCATGTTGAGCATTTTTAACCAAACCCTTTTGGAGAATATTTTTGCAGGTAATTCTTCTTAGGAATTGGATGATAACAGACATATAGCGTATCATTTTACACTCATTACTGGCATTTGAACAATAGCTGACAACAAACACAAGGGTAAGCGCATTCTTTGTCACAAACATTGGACTGGACACAGTATCATGTCTGTAAAAACACATTATAAATCATGCATGAGATGTCTATTCTTCTATCCGGGAGTTAGAAATGTTTCACTATCTGCCAGAGGGCTGTAGGATGTCTACTTGACTTTGGGGATGATAAAGACAAAAGTGATGTCAGTGAACAAAAGATTTTAAGAATTTGTCCACAAAACACTAAACGCTGTATGACATGTTAGGAAAAATGGGATAGATAGTGTATGGTTATTTTCCTTTCTGTTTTTTTGTATTAGAGAAAGAATAAACTCTGCAAAAGTTGACTGTGGAAGAGAAAGTTGAGATGGAGCTAATGAAGCAAACTCTGTGATATTTGCAGGGGTGTAGCTTTTGTTTTAGCAGTGCTGGGGACCACAATACATATATACAGTATATATATACAGAATATACAGTATATACAGTAGCAGTCAAAAGTTTGAACACACCTTCCCATTCAATTGTTTGAGATTGTTGTTTTGTCTATACATATCACACACACACACACACATTATTCTATCTGCTATTCCACAGCAGACAGGTTTGTTATCGGAAAAGCACAGGTGGGACTGATAACATTAACGATGGCTCAGTTCCATTCAAGTGTCCAAGGAAGCCATAGTAGTGAACCACTACAGGGTCATGAATTTGTAAAAACTAATTGGGATCAGCCATCATTAATATAATTAATTGCACTGTGCTTTTCCTGCTTTTGCATGTCAGAATGTCTGCTGTGAAAAAAGGCACAACACGCTGGCACCAGTAAACTTGGTGTTTGGTTATTTAGCTATTCTCAAAACTCTGAATACTGAGGTTTGGGTCAGTGTACGACGCACTTGTTTGATTAACTTATTTGTTATCTGTTGTTTTTGTTCTCACATGGAAAAGGATGATGTAAATCAGAGTGCATCCAAAAGGAAATGCTTACTGTGCAGCTGTGTAACTTAATATTAATAAATCAGATCAGGATTGGATAAATATTCTAGATCAGAAGACTCAGCACATCATGGTATCAGGAGTAAAAACCTGGTATTAATGTTTGTCTGACCATATTGCCAAACACATGCCCGTCCCTGCTAATCTGTCTCTGAACCATACTGTTATCACTAAAGCATATATGAAGCACCCAGCGGGTCCCCTGCTGTGAAGACAACACCCCAGCAGGGAGGAAAAGTCTGCTGACACTGTCTTGCTTCTCACTATGTTTACCTCAATGATGGCAAATTCTTGTTTGCTTCACAGCTTACTTTGTTTTTCTGCTGTCAGACAGCAGGCCTCATACAGAGCAGCACAATACCTCCAGGCATCTGGCTACTGATCAAACAGCACAGCTCCAACTATCATCACACTGCACTGTGTATTAACTTCACTAATAGGCCTTAGAGTGAGAATCTCCTCTAGTTATTAAACAGAGCAGCCAGTTAGATTGAAAATCCCTGCATAACCCTACTATCTCTGCACAAGGTAAGTGGACATTAAACACCTTATTATGTGTGCAATAATACATCAGCAAACAGCATGTTTCATGTACAGCTCCACTGAGGGTCTGATTTATGAATGAATGGATGAAACCTTTTTTGCCCTTTGAGAGTTTGTCTCACGTAAGACAGTCATTTTATAACTATGTTTGTTTCTTCATACATTTAGTATGAGGCACATTGAGTTCATTGTATTCACTTGTGTATGCTGATGGATCCAAGTCATTCATTTGTAACAGCTATTAATTAACATAACGACACTGCCTCAGCAAAGCAGAACACCCACATTTATAATCTTCCCAGCAAAAAATTGTCAGTGAGAAAACTAGTTGAGACATCCTATTTTACAGCTACAGCAGTGGTATACATCAGTTACAGGTTTAAATGAGGTTGAACATGCAAAGAGTATGTTCTTTAAAACAGCATAAAGCCTACTTATGTGCTCTTTAATTTGTCATCTTATGATTGAAAGCTCCAGAACAGAGATTGTTTTGTTAACCACATATGTGTAGCTTCAGGTTTTTGGAAAGGTGGCCTTGTAAGACCAAGCTTAAAATTTGGACCCTGCGTATCATAATATGACTTCACAAAACTTTGATTATTCTGCACTACCAATTTTATTTAGTAATTTTTTGGCTCTTTTAGTCAATATGAAGAAAATGGCCTCAGGCACAGACACTGGAGCTTTTGTGTTCTCACACACTCACATTCTTTGGCCATTTTCCACTGCAGGAATTCACTGAAACATAATGTAGTGTGTAGCTATTGTCACAGTTTCTACTTTTGTTTCCACTGTTCTCCACCTGCTTTGGAGATATTTGGCCCCTGCTGAAGAGAGGTGATACTACACCTTCTAGGTACTTTCAGGGGTTGCTGGAAATGTTGTTGACTGTAAACACCACAGTAACCACTATTTCACTTCTGCGTCTTTACAACTAATCCTCCATAAAATGCTTGTTGGACAAATTAAGATGATATCAAGGCCCTAATTCAATTGAATTGAATAGAGATGGTTATCAGAGGGGGCTTGAATCAGCAGTTATAAAACAAACTGAAAAGCTACAGATGTTTTGGTCCATTGACCTGCTTGTATTGAGCCCAGCAGTGTCCTGGATTCTCCTGCAGGTGTATAAACTTGTATCTCATGTTCACAAAAATGTGAAAGAACATCATCTTAAATCTTGCATTACTGTTGTCTGTCCCACAACTGCTTATTTCAACGTTGTATCAAACAGTGAATAAAACTGACATATTCAGTCCTGCTTTTGCCTTTTTTTAATGACATATTGTTTATCCAGAACATCCTGGTTTGTAAAAATCAGTGGAAATGCACCGAAGAACCTTGCGTCAAAGCCTCACAATGTTCTTAAAGGTTGATTACAGTTATGTGAAACCTCAGGTTAGTGCTTATTATATTCCTGCAGTGAAAAGTTGCTATTTTTGTGAATGTTTCAGTCTTACATATACTGACAAGTACATAACACAAGAACTGGGATATAACAGGGTATAAAGGAGTAGCAGTTGCATAAAGTTGCAATGGAACACACTGAGACACAAACCAGAGAATATTATGGAAAAGATGGATTGATATGTATTGATATGTAAATGCAACATATAACAGGCTGTATATAACAATGAGATGATTATGAAAAAAAGAGCACATGTAAGAGATAAACAGGATGGTATCAGCATTAACACATCCACCACAGCAGTCACTACATACGTACAGATGTCTTTTAGCAAGCGAGAGGAGAAAACTCTACACTCTTCATATATTCGCTTCACTTTGCACATTCTGTCTTCATGCCTATCTTGCAATTTCCTTGCTGACAGCCCCTCTGCCTCTTTGTCCTGAATGTGTACTGCTCAATGCAGCCACTGGGCCACAAAACATCAACACAAGTCTTTACAGTTGCAAGTGCAAAAATATCACACTATAACAATTTTAGAGATTCCATTATTTCTGTTGTGAAAGCTTGCCATAGTGACAGACAGAGGAGCCAGAGCTGCGGCAGTGGTGCTTTCTCTACTCCACACTACAGAGCTCTGACTTTCTCTGCTCCACAGCAACCATAGATACCTTTTTTTCCAACATGGCCACAGGAGAAATTCACAATAAGCTAAATATCACACACACATTTGACAAATTATGAATGTATAAAGCTAATATGGCTAACATGTTGTCATACAGTAAAAACAGCTGCCTGCTGTGGTTGAAAACAAGGCGAATGAAAGTGATGAGACTAAACCAGAAAAGTAAAGTTGTGGGCTTGTAAAACCAAAACAATGAGCTGAAAGATGCTAAAGTGCAGCTTTAAAGCTAGCCTACATAACCTTTGCTGAACAGCAGCCACTGTGACCACAACTGATAGTTATAGGATAATGCTAATGCTAAATCATAGTGTACCAGTAGTGCAAGTCATAAAGTCAGCAATCTGACACAGTAATACCAGTTACACGGCAGTTTGCTAACATCAGCTATTGTTAGCCACCATCTGAAAACTGATCATACCAGACCAAGTGAGGATGTGTTTAATGGTTATGCATTTAACTTTCTGTTTGTAAGAGGACTACACTACTTTACACTGTTTTTATGTAGCTGCACATGGAGGTCAAAAAGATAACAGTTAGCTTTTTGTGTGTAATGAAACTATTAAATGGTAGATGATCCCTGAATTATAGTGCACTTGTTAAGCAATGATCATTAGCAGTGGTAATTCATTATGCTTGCAGCCACAGGAGTCATGGGTAAAATGGGTAAAGCGTGAACTTCAGCATAAATTCATATTAACAAAGCCAGCAATTTAGGAGAGAAGAACAAACATGACTGATAACCCTAATCAAGAACTTAATTACATTTCGTAACATATGGCACTACATTCTATGCAACAAAGAATTTGCAGGTACTGGCACAGCTCTTACCTTGCCAATATACTGGTAGTCGCTGCCTGTATACTCCTCCTGCAGGAAAAACTGGTTCCACATCCAGCCTCGTCTCACTCTCTTGAGCACCTTCTCTCCTCCGATTGCTGCTTCAGTTCCACCTCCACCTTCTGTCTTTGTCCTCTGTCCAGTCAGAGAAAATGCATCCAGGTACAGGCCAAGACAGAACCATACAAGGCCCGGTAAGATAGTCCTCATTTTTGCAGAGGCGTATAATGTACTGGTCACAAATGTTCTATCTTCCCAGTAGGATGTCTTTGAATTGGGAGATGGGTCGATCAGTCATAGTCCTTCAGGTTTTGACTGACTGGGGAAAGAAGCTGTAGAAGAGGCAGAGAAACAGGGATGAGTACGTGGCTCAGCTGAACATTGCAACACTTAAGTCAAGATTTAATAAGACTGCATTGTGAGGGCAGTTTGGTGATTTCTTGGAAACTGATCTGCTTGATGTAGGAGTGCAGAATTTTCATCTAATTGATTTGTAAATGTATGTAAATAAAGTTGGGTTTTATAGGAAAGAGAGCTGCAGAAACAGAAACAGTTGCAGCACAGTGGTGTTTGTGAGAGGTCCTGGGTTCATCAAGGCCTGATTTACTAAACCTTTTGCATCTCCTGTCTGGTGCATTCTGTGAAGATTGTGTGTAACTTGATGAGGAGGCACCCAGCCTTGTGTGTGATTAGTGAAATGCGCCATTTTCCTTCATGCATATTAATTTAAAGGAGAAATGCACTAGTCACAGGAGATAAAAGTGTAACTAACACACCACTTTAACCAATCAAAAAACATCAAATTTAAGTCACCTCAACTTGACATAGTATTTCATGGTTTGCATTATCGGTATATTAAAAATGCTAAGCATGCAGTGACAGTGGAACTGTACTTGTGTACGTCATGTTAGCATACATAAACTAATTCAAGGTCTCTCCACACTAATTCTGTGGAACAATGTTAAGTATAAGACGTTGTACAAAGGCATTTGCATCTACATATAAATGCATCTGTATCTACATAAACACATAACCATTTTTCCCCTGGCAACATTGAATATTCCCATTCATGATAAACAAAGATTTATTTTTGCCTAGCATAAAGAGAGCAGCATATAAATGCACTCAACGCTTCCACCGCCCAGCTGAACAGTCATTAGTAACACATGGAGAAAGATGTTTAACAAAAGCATCCTTTCCACCAGGATATGGAGCAGCCAGCCAGTGGGAAAAAGTAGCCAGCTAGCGGGGGGGGTCCGGGGGCATGAAAAATTATGGCTGTAAAAGCCCAAAGTTGGTGGCTTCTGGCACATTCTAATGCAACTATTCCATCATATACACTGATCTTAATGAACTCACTTTGTGTTTTATCCCACACAGTCTGTAAATAGCTGTTAATATTTAAAACCAACCTATTCCTGACTGATCAGAACTTTTACAATTAAGAATCATTAAACCTCATTTATTATTTTTTATTTATTTATCGACACCTTCACTGTAAGGTTTATCAAGACATGCCACAATGATGGTTAATGTATTGTTTTACTAGAAACATAAATGCACTCTTATTCAATGAAAGTAAACAAGGTTGTTTTAAGGGGGAACACGTTTGTAATCCCAATCTTATCTAGCCTATGTATTGGTTTTAAATGAAATTATTTATAAAATACACCTATGCCAAAAATAACTCTAAAATCATGTGAATCTACTGAATCAACTCAACTTCTAGTCATCTTCATCTTCACTATCATCCTGAGAGTGAGGCACAGTCTACATTTTCCTCATATGACACAGGCCTGTTACTTTGACAATGTCGCCTGTTTTACTGTTTGTTTGCAATGCGTCTTAGAGACGGCTCTGCTGCAAAAAGCGCCCATAAACATCTACGTGGCGTATATGGAAAATGCAGCGCTTTCATTTGACTTTTTAATACTTACTATACAATCATCAAATTGCTGCTGTTTAATGAAGTAGCCTGTTTAATGAGGATGTCCGCTGTCTGTGCAATCAATGCAATTCTTAATGTGTTTTGTCATCAGTTATTTTGCTAATATTTGTCAAACACTGAAGGCGACTCTCTGCTCGGCAGGACGCAACCTCTCAGCTGAGAGCAAACACACACACACACACATACACATTCATATAGAGACTTGTAGGTACGTCTTTCTATCATCATGCTCGCATTGTTTTGAAGTGGAGGCTAATGGTCGTAAATGTAGGCGCATAGCTAATTGCAACTTAATCAAAACTATTTTATTAGAATCAAAAATGAATATAATAAACTAGCTGGCTGGGCTTAAATGAGTAGTTGGCTGTTTGGCTGTCAGCTGGCTCTTATGGAAAGCTCTGCAAAAGCAATAGAGTCAGGCTATCATTTTGTATTAACACAACAAAGGCAGGAATCCATTGAAAAGGCCACAGAGAGACTGTAATAACAGCAGAGACAGAGCATTACTGGAACCACTGACAAGGTTGAGGATATATGAAAAAAGTGGCATGTAATCTTGACTATCTGTGACTACTGAAGGCTAATGCTTGAAAAGGCCTTTTATCAAGATATGCGTTTACACAATGAGTACAATGAATTATTCATGAATGTACTTTCACTGACTGGTGATGATGAAGGTAAAACCAAACACCTCCTTTTTTTGCACAATCTGTATCTTCTGTGTCAGGATATAAAAGTCTTTCTTTAAGCTTCTACTGTCTTTCACCTCAATTTTTCCTTAATAGCTGCAGTTTTATACCTTTCTCTTTAAAGCTGAACTAAATGACGTTTTCAGTAATAACAGTATATCAAACAGCTATGTGTAATGTAAAAGGAGTCACTTGTAGTGAGAAACCCACATAATATCCCACATAATTCTTTAAATAATTAGCATGTTGTGTGGCACTATGAGCAAGCAAAGTTTGGATGTTGAGTTTTACCGACTTAATCATTTTAATTAGTTCAACCAGGCAGTAATGTTCAAACCACATTAACAGAACATTTCTCTCCTTTTCTGTCATCTTTCTCTCAATGATAAAGTGTTTAATCGCCACCTCAACATCATGACTGAGGTGAGTATAAATGTAAGACCATGAGAACCTTTAGAGAGCTTTACAGATTTCAAGTCTGCTCACGAGAAATAACATGTTATTACTGTTGTGAACTGGTTGTCTGCAGTCTATAGGTGTAGGAGGAGAAGAGAATCACACCTGTGGTATGTGAGGTACTGTATGTGTGCCTACAGGAACTAATATAAATGCAGCAACACAGATCCTTCACTACATACGCAGACTGAGCACATCTCCTTCCTCTTTCTCCTGCAGACATCATTTCAGGAAGACAAATTGCCTTGGCTTTAAATAAACATTTCCCTCAAAAATCAAATTGACTACTAACTTAGTGGTTGTAGTATCTGAAAAAAACAAAAAAAAAACACGTCCCCAAAAACTGTCTTTGTGCACTTAAAAACTGCACTGGATCAATAAATCCATACACATCCACGTTGAAGGATCTGGAAGGAACGCTTACACAGCAATTACGACACTGAAAGGAAATGTGCTTTTATCTTCCCACACACAGCTCGGTCAGTGTCTTGCTGCAACAAGCAAAAATAGTGTTCTTTTTTATCTGAAGTACTTTCCATACAAATGTAACCCATTTCATTCCGTAGACATGGCATGGCAACATTTTGTTCACACAAGATCAATGTCAGATTTTTTTTTTTGAAAGACTTCTAGGACAAAAAAGAGTCAGGATGTGCTTCTTTGAGGCTGCTCATCAAGGAAAAGCAGGCGTGATCATGAAGAGACTGATTAAAATGACTCGGTGACTAATCAACAAATTACCCTCATTGTGCACTAGCCTTGCAGTGCTTGATTTGAAGGATAAACCACCTTATCAATTCACGTTTTCAGCACTAGGGTGCAGCCCTGACATGTAACAGTGGTTCCTAACCATCAGCCATCACATCATGACTGTGGAGGTAGCTTCATTAGCTTTGGTGAAGCAGCACAATTCCTTTACCACAATAAAACCAATTTATTCTAATCATTGAAATGGACATTAAAACTATATGTCCTACATTGTAGAGAGACTAGGAGATCCTGACATAGTCAAAATCAAAGACCTATGACTGTCCTGAACAAAACAGCCATGACATTTAACACATGCCACACTAGAAATACACTTACTTCACGTTACTTTCATATTTCCCTGTTCAACCCTAACCCTAACCCTAAACTGATGAATCACAAAGCATCCTCACCCTTTCTCTACCTCGCTGTCTCCTTCTCTTCCTTGTCTCTATGTCTCATGTTTCCTCTCCCTCTCTGTCCAAGTACTGCATTAGTCCCATTAAGTTCGTGCTTTATGAAAAGGGTTTAATTGAATCAGGTGAACAACACACAGGAGACTTATTGATTCTGGCTGGACGCCTTTTACTCTGTTTTTAACGAGCCTTACTGCTCCATTATTGTGCAGTGAAAGTGGCTGGAGCCTTCCAGTTTTCCAGTTCAAAGGGATTTCCCCCCATCGCCTAGTTATTCTAGTGAGTATCTGAGTGTGTTTAAAGTCACCAAAATGCTTAAAGCACTGTTGTGCTAGTCTATGTCAAAGCCCTCAAGAAGCTATAACCAAAATCAGCCACCTATGACATACTTCTCTATTCAGTGCCTTGTGTACGAGGACAAGATGGAGGAGATCAGAAAATCTCTTAACTTGATGTTGGAAGAGCTTAGTAAGATAGCTAACCAACGAGCAAAACTGCTTGGACTAATGGACGAGGTCTGGAAGCTCAAGTCATCTACCAAAGAGGACAGAAAAACTGCAGATCTAGAGCAACATGTCGATCACCCGGAACAATATTCTTGCATGATTTGATTATAAGCAGACTTGAGACAAGACATCAAATATATGCCAGGTCTATAAGTGGGGAAAAAGGTGAAGACGTCCTACTGAGTGAATTAGCTTCTTTAGAAAAGCATGTACTTCAAATCTTTCAAAGCCAAAATGTGAATACAAACCCGTGCAATTTCAGCTTGCCATACATTTCCTAGGAAGGACAGTCAGACAAAGCTGATAATGGTAATGTGCTTTGTGAACACAAAAGCCAAAACTGTCATACAGAGGCAAGCCAGAAAGCTGCAGGGGACTGAGGTCTTTCTTTGCTCTCACAGTTCTCTAAAGTATTGGGAAAAAAAAAAATAAATAAAATAAAATAAAATATATATATATATATATATATATATATATATATATATATTATTAAAAACTGGAGGATTTCATCACAAAACTTAATGTACTGGGTGAATAGCAATACAGGTTTTAGAACTAACAGGACAACTTCATTTGCACTAATTCATAAATGAATGAGCTGAGAGAGTGACTGCAATGTTTAAATCTTAAGTGCTGGTGGAAGTCTTGTGCTGGATATGGGAGCAGCTAAATCAGAGCATCGACTTTATCTTGTAACATACTTATTTCCCTATCTAAATGTGTGTGATTATCAGATTGGTTCCTAGATCAAAAACTTTCCAAAATACTCTTTTGTGTGTGCTCTTATCCAGAGTAGCTTCTGAACACTTTGAAAGGGTGTTGCTGTACAAACTCTTGACAGTTGTTTAAATCTACCAGCAGATGAACTTGAGCACCATCTGCTCAAAGGGCTTAACTCCACAAATGCAGCCATTGCATTAACTACACGTAAACAAAGCAGACTGATATTACAGTGATCCTTCACTGTAAGATTATAGAAGGAAAAGCTAAACAAAGAATGTGGCAAGAACTGATTAAACCATCTTTGTACCACACTTTTCATTCGTAGTGAATCTCTGCTACATGCTCTGTGAATAGAAGGGTTTTCAGACCTTTTTAAAAAGAGTCTAGGGTCTGTGCTGCCCCCAGATAATTAGGGAGGCTGTTCCGCAAGCGTGATGCAGCAGAGTAGAGGGCTTGATCCCCATGGTGCAGAGCTTGGCGCTGGGAGCCTGTAGGAGCAGGCTGCTGGCAGATCTAAGGATGTGGGTGGAGGTTTTTGGTATGATCAGTTCCTGTAGGTAGGGAGGAGCATATCCTTTGACGGATTTGTATGTGAGTAGTAGGATTTTGTAGTCAGTCGTGAAGGAGACAAGGAGCCAGTGCAATGAAAACAGAATTGGTATTATATGTTTGTGTCTTATCAGGATCCTGGCAGCGCTGTTCTGAATGTGCTGGAGCTTCTGGATCCCTGTAAAGAGCACCTTCTCCAACACCTTGGACAGTAAAGGGAGGTTGGAGATAGGTCTGTAGCTGGCAAGAACTTCTGGGTCCAGGGTGGGCCTCTTGAGGAGGGAGCGGATGACTACGACCTTGAGGACAGATGGAACACTACTAGTTTGAAGGAAGAGGTTGACAGTTTGGTCAGGGGCATGAGAATGGGGATGTATGATTTGAGCGGAGTTGTGGGAATGGGGTCCAGGGCACAAGTACAGGGTTTCATCTTCCTGAGGATTTCCTCAATGTGACTCTGCCTGACGCCAGTAAAATGGAGTAGAGATGGCGAGCTCCCAGAAAGAGGGTCGATGACAGGAGGAGGCAGAGAGGAAGAGCTGGACATCAGAGAGCAGATGTTGTTTAGCAGCTAAAGAGCCAGATATTTCCCTCAGCAGTTGGTAGAGAGTAAAAACAGAGCTAAAACAGAGTGAATATTGGACTTGTGTTCACAACTTGTTTCTGCTGCCCCTAAGTGGCCAAAATCATTTATTGCAGGTTTAAATTAATTTATATTAAGTTCAGCTTCATTTCATCACATTGGAAATTGTGATCCACATTTTTACATTTTACAAACGATCAATAAAATGAGAAAATATCTGGCATTGATAATGAAAGAAATTGCTAGTAGAAACCCAACTTTTCATCAAAAATTGCTGTGTCATTTAAAGAATCCAGGAGCAAACAAATGTCTACATTGTAAATACTGGGATTGCAAAGATTTTGATCTAATATTGGAGTCCCAAGAAAAAAGATGTTGGGAAGAACCTGCGATTTAGGCTGTTATGTCACATGTCTGCAACTAAAGTTTACTCAGAAACTGATATTGTTGTATAGTTTAGGTGTCAGACTCCCTGCTGTTGCACTACACTGCACATCAGCAGTTACGAGAGAAATCTTCCAAAACAACTGCCATATTTTTTTTTCCAGCCACGGCAACCAAATGAGTGATGCATTATAATGTCCAGTCTGGTGTAGGAATGCATTGTGGAGAAAGAACTGTAAATCATAATTCTACAACCTACTTTAAATGACATAATGTGATATAATGAGGCTTCCAACTTCCAACACTCTTTAAAAAGAGCACAGAAATGAACTACTGAGCCTGTTCAATTATTTTGAGACTCAAGCTGTGCAAGACATGCTGCCACCTCTTAACAGCTGCCAGATATCACTTGCAAGTTTCTATATGCTGGAGCCAACTCAATACAGATGAAACTTGGTGGCCTTTTCACACAAACACAAAATGCATTTAGGTGGCCTGTATGAGTTGGTGTGCCTAAAACAGTAGTGAGAGTGTTATTAAAGCAGTCTGGACTCATACAGCAGTCTTGCCCACTTTAGAACAGCAGCACAGGCCAACGTGATATTTCCTCTCCCACCTCCCCTCCTTTGTCTTTACAAACAGTGATAAATGTTCATGACCTTCAGGTGACAATCACGGTGCCTCTCTACCTTTGTCGCCTCCATCTCCCGCTTCTCCTGAAGCATGGCTCTGTGTGTGTGTGTGTGTGTGTGTGTGTGTGTGTGAGAGTGTGTGTGTTGCCACCTTGCAGACAGCCACTGAGACCTCTGACAACTCCCAGAGGACCAATTAGAGGTGAAAAAAGGAGAATGTCAGCCACCGAGCAGCTTATGTGTGTGTGCGTGTTATGTGCGTGTGTGTGTGTGTGTGTGTGTGTGTGTGTGTGTGTGAGAGAGAGAGAGAGAGAGAGAGAAGCACAAACCCAGCCACCCCTTTCCATCAGAATAGACCAGCCATCTGAAGGCAGCCAACAGCATCCATACCGCCTATCCAGTTTTAACTCACACTCGCTGTCTCTCCCTCAGACACACACAAACAGTGAAACACACACACACACACACACACACACACATACATTCTCACAGAGCCGTCAGATAGTCCAGTCCCTGGTCCTTGGGAGTGTGAGTCTCATTATGAATAAACCATAGACGAGGTGCAGAAGTTGCACCTTGACTTTAGAGACTTGACTGCAAGTTTTTAAAGAGTAAACTTTTTCAGCAACTTTTTTTGTGATCCACATGACATTGCCATGAATCATTCTCTTTCATACGGAACAGATATTAGAAGTCAGTCAGTCAGACAGTCTGTTAGCCAGCCACGGTCAGTGTATGCATGTCTTCCTAATCCACCTACCAGTCACTCAGTCAGTCAGTCATTCTGTCAGTCGTCTCATTAGATATTCAGTCTGAGGAAACATGCAGAGCCCAGTCAGTAAGTAACCCAGTTTTTAGCTTAGGATGTAAACATCATAACTGGGTTAGAATTTGTTTGGGAAACCTAGATAACTCTCATTTAAAATAAGTCACAGTGGCATGGAAACAACTTCCTGTTCCAACATTTCATATCTGTATATTCAAACATTTTTATGTGAACTGAATATTACCATTACTGGTGAAATGACCATGTATAAAGTAACCAAACAGGGATGTCTGTTTTTGGTTTATCCAGCAAATTAAATATGTGATAAATCACAGTAATTCATCACATTGATCCAAAAATCATACAAAAATCTAATACTGCCAAAAAGAGGCCTGCTCAGTGACCTGCAGCATTGAACACAATGGCAGTATACCCAAATATGTTAAAGGGATAGCTACCTTAATATAAAAAGCATGATGAAAATCCTGTTGGTTGAGAAATGTATATCTTCTCACAGTACATATTAACATACATATTAGAGACTTTGAAGTTGTATCACAGATTTTCCAGCTTCATCATTTGGTTTCATTGGCTGGAAAAAAAAATGGGGTCCAAAAAGTCTGCATAAGTTTTTTAGTAATATGAGTGCTAAAAGCTGGAGTAAGGTCAAAACAAATCAATTTGTTCACAGTCCTTTGATCGCTTCAAAGGCAAACAGTTTGTAGCTGCTCTGAATGGCCGCACTCAAAGACGAGGTAAAAAGCATGTTTCCTCAAAAGCGTTCGCAGTGTTGCACTAGCTTGCACAAAGGGACAGAAGTAGTTGTGTGAAGACTGAAAAAAAGAAGTTCAAATCTTCCTTAGTTGCTTGGAAGCAGCCCTCTCCAATTCTGTTGTCTTAGCAGTTTGGAGAGAGGGGGTATCCAACACTTAACAAGCACTCTGAAGCATACTGACACCTTAAGAGTCTACAGTCGATGCTAGATGAAGAGTCTAGAGACCACACACTTTATGGCAATCCATGCAATGATTCTCCAGATAGGCTATTTTATTTGGGACCAAAGGAAAAACCAAGCAACCAACTAACCAATCAATCAACACTGCTATCCCTGGAGCCATGATGCAAGTATGGCTAAAAAAGACTGACAGTATTTATTGAACTGTTTGCTTGAGTTCATCAACATGCACTCTAACATTTCTTATTCACTTTTCTTATTATTCTGTAATATTCCAGCACATTTCAACTGCATCTCAGACTCCCAGCAGAAGCACACTTCTAACCTTTCTGAATTCTCTAAAAGGTATTCACTGTTCAAATCTGAGGCTTGTGGATTAAAAGTCGTGCAAGTCAGTGCTCGTTGCTCTTTCTTGGATTTCAAACAGACACAATATAGCTGCAGTTGTGACACTGAGGCTGTACTTTGCCAATCATCTTTTGACTGTACTTTTACGTACTGGAGTAACCTTTTTTCGTTCTTGGATGGAGTTTCTGTTCCGTCTCAGTTTATCTTGATATACTGGTGGACACTTAAGGTCAGTCTGGCCTTGCTTTGGGTGAAAATCACTTGTTTGTGTGTGTGTTGAGCTAACCCTTGAGAACCTCTGTATCTAGCTGCAGTTTGGCTGGGCTTGATTTCAGCACTTCATGAGAACAATTTGTTCCCAAACTGTGTCTTAGCTCTTATGACACTGTTATAAAAGTGGAAATATTTATAATATATTTTATTTTATTTATACCTATAGTTTCAGTAATTTCCTAAAACAGCTGGTCAAAGCTAGTTTTTAGCAAATGTTACTAAAAAAGGAGGACATTTGTTGGGGCCTACTTTCAGCTACAGATTAATACACAGTTGGTACACAACTGCTATGTTACTAGTGTTACTGTTATTATTTCTATTTATGACACTTGTATGAAAGAACCGATTCAAATAATTGACTCAAATTATACAACTAAACTATACAATAAGAAAAGAATACAATATACTTTACTTTATTCTTTAAGCATAAGCTTTGATTAATGTAGGGCTGACCCCTAATAGTTCTTAGTCAACCAACCGTCTTAGTCGACCAACTTTTCATTGGTTAGTTAATCGCAGGGAAAAAAAACAACAGACTGATCACCTCTGCACAACCTTGTGGGAAGGTGTCACAATGCCTGATTTGATGTCATTGTGACAGCAGGCTTCAGGCTGCTGCTGCTCTGGATGACCAGCAGGTCCTCCTCTGTGTACAGCCGGGCTGCAGCGCACACAGACACGGGGATGAGCCAGAGGACGGCCGCTGCTTCGAACCAGAACTGTGGCAACCCGTCTGCCATCCGGAGAGAGAGACACATCAAGAGGAGACTGTCAGAGAGCAGGAGAATTTCTTCCAAAAACAAGCACTGAGACCTGGAGAGACATAAGAGCAGCTGCTCGCTAACAGCTAACGTTACGTGTGTTTACAGCAGAGAGCAGCAGGGAGGACGGATGTCTAACTCTGAGGGAGACTGCCTTTTTGTCTTTTTGAGCTCCATATCATCTGCTTCAGTGGTATTTGGCAGCTTGACATATTCCATTACTGCAGTAGAGACGTTGGAAGATGCTTTGGACTCGTTTTCACGCTTCATTAATTTATTTCTTCCGTGGCAGAAAAACACATTACACGAGCCTTCAGAAACTCCTGCAGGTTAAACTAGACGAATGAAACACTTTTAGTGCTGACTGACTCTGACACACTCACTATAAACAGACTTTAAGACACTCGCTAGCCTAGCAACATTAATGCCACAAACAACCCATAATGCAACACTCTGTGAAGGAGTTGGTTTTACAATATATATTATAATATAATATATTATAAGACAACCCCACTTTTTCATCATATTTCCAAGAAAAACTTATATTCGGACCAATACGGTAAACTTTTCGAATGCATTTATTCCTGTATCCTGTCTATTCTTTATAGCTTCTATAGTCTAAATGTCTTTCTTTATTCCAGAGTTGTCATTAAAAGGCCAACTTTGCAGCAGGAATACTGGTCGGCATTTGGCATCATTCTTCATGTCAAGCTTGAGAGAATAACCGATGTCCCTTCACTTGAGCTGCTCATTTAGCGGTGAAGCAGAGATCAGCTTGACTCTGCAGTTGGCATGATGTGATTGCGTTACCACGGTAATCCGGTAACTGCGGCAGTTCTTTACATCACATTACTAAAGTTAACCACTCCTAGTCAGGCAAAAAGGGAGAAATGCTGTTAACATGAAAATAATGATTGATTGTTATTGATCATTACTCTCACATGGACAAAACCACTTAACCACAATGAGGTATAGTCAAGAATATGCGTTAATATTACCCAACGTTTTAACAAAGCTGTTTGTGTTTACTAACTACTGATGGCCAGTTTGGTATAGCTACTTATTTTCTTTTACAGCTAATCAGCAGGAGAACAGGAAAACAATGGGGGGGGCAAGAGAAGACCAATGGCATGTCAGTATTTTCAGAGACATTGCACACACATGACTTGACTAGTCAATTTCATACAAAGATTACTAAAGAGTTGTGGTTGATTCATTTTCAATGGTTACTAGGAAACGACAAATTTTTTACCAGTGTGGGCTGAAGTCAGTCCTACAAGGCTCAGCGAGAGTGTCTATAAATGCTGATGCTGATGAAATGAATGAGGTGCACACTGGCCCAGTCTCTGTTTTCTAAGGACAGCACCAGCTACCTCAGCTATTCAATATTCAATGTGTCCAGGTAGTTCGACAGCCCTTTGTTATAAAGCAGGGATCAATACTACTAACTTAAATATACACACATAGACACACACGCAGGATCTTTGTGTATGACAGGCAGCTAGTGTGTAGCCAGTGTGTGGTCCGCAGGCCATCACATAGCATCCTGACTCTGCTCTCAACACTCCTGCTGTGATCAAGACTCTTATTATCATCACCAGGCTCTCTGATGCTTCCAAATACAGCAAAGAATACAAAATCAGCACATCAATTCTTTCTTAAAAAAAATAATAAATCCAAAAACAGGTTTATTAACCTGTGGAGGGGAATGCGAAAGCAAAGACCTACAATTCTCATGGGTCCACATTAGTTTGAGTCTCACAATGTTTTGTGAGAGAACAAAGGTTTCCAATTAAAATAACATGATGGGTCCAGAAAACTTGACAGTAATATATTTTCCTAACTGAAACTGCACCTAACCTTAGTCTCAGATGTGGGCAGTGAAACCAACATCTGAGACTAATCTCAAACACTGATCTTAATTTAGGTTGCTTAAGTTGCATAAACCTCAATGAACCCTCAACCTATCTGTAGCTTTATTTGTTTTATTCACCAAACTCTAACCATTAGCACACAGTTTTATGTTACAAACAGAGAGAATGGTATGTCGAATTCCTGCTATCGTCACATAATCATTTTGCAGTAAAGAAGATCATCTTCAACAACGTTTTCTACATTTTAAAATGTATATCCACTTCCCAGACACTCTTGATTGGAAGGAAATGGGTCATTGCTTGTCTCTCAGTTCCTCTGTGACTAAATTAACATCACCTTAGAGTTCTCTAACCAGAATACAGAATATGAGTCCCGTTTTGCTATCATTTAAAAGGCACGAGAAGCTACATGTTCGCACTGGTTTCATAGGAGTTATTCTTGCATGAGTTTTCAGAGTGTAGCTGTAAGCAAAGTAAAGCTGTCTGTCTCATTCTGATGCACCAAGTTGGACTGGACATTACTGTTGCCGATGGGGGAAAACATCCACTGCAACGGCTGTCGATTCTGGTAATTGCTGAGAACTCCAGTTGGAGTGCATTTTTCCTCCATTGACCACAAGGGGCAGCTATGAGCTCATGGGTCTATCTGAACTGCAGATGAAATTTAATCACCTGATTTCAGTTCTAAAAGTCTTTAATCCATAAAGTCATTTATTCACTATAGGACAGAGTGCACCAATGTGAACTGAATAAAAGTAAAATACTTTAGATACAGACATGTAAACAGAAATGCAGATCACTGAGTATAACTATATAACATCAGAGTATAGAAAGAAGAAGCTCAGTGCTTCCTGACACTGCAAAGCCATTGCCTACTTCCTACTAGTAATATCAAGAAGGTGTAGATGTTGTTTTTCACCTGAGGGAATTTTCTAGTAAAGCCTGCAGTTCTAATACAGATTTGATGTAGCACTAGACACACCTTAGAAATGGACTCTGTTGCTTCCCCTATCTGGAAAAAAACTGAAATTACATGGAAAAGTTATAAACATTACATCAAATTACATTTTAAAATATGATATTAAATGTTAAAAAGTATCACATTAAACTGCTTTGATGTTGCATAGAGTAATAAGAAAGAAATATTTGTCTCATTCTTTATAAACTGAAAGTTCAGGCAGGTCATTATATCATTAAAGCACCAGTGCACACAGGGAGCCACGTACAATTTTGATAAAATGGCATAATTTATGTCTTTGATATGGCTATAGTTATTACTCTTTTGCTCAGACTTCTTTCACCTTTACTTTATATATATATATTCATTTGAAATTATTTTGTACAAGGAGAAATCATTTCTCTGTGTTCAGAGGATGATTATACTGTGGTTTGAAAGTGACTCTCCTAAATACATGCTCACAACTCATCGCAGATGCAGATTATTACAAAGTACTTCCAATTTCAACAAACTGTCTTATGCATATGACATCTCCAAATGTTGCACATCAGCACCGCAACCTCAAAATGTCTCAGTTTTTGGTAGCAACACAACATTCTCACTTGGCTTAGAGAGTCGCTGACTTGACTTTAAACACAGCCCTGAATCTCAAAGAATCTGTTGCTTGCAGACACATCTACAGAGGACTTGCTCTAAACACCATGTGGCGCCTGGACTCCTATACAGTATACTGTATATAGTAAGCCTGTGCTGAGCAAGTCACACTCACATCTAGCTTCATGTCCACAAGTCATGCAATAGTACTTGTGAACATATTCAAAGTCAAAGTATGAAAAATAACACAGGCTGCTCTGTATACGTGCAGCTGTATAACTGTGGACACTCTAAACTTGAATTTTTGGCCACCAAAAAACACTGTGTTCACAAGTTATCTTGTCTGAAAATCAAACATGGAAAAGAAACAAGCAAAATGTAAAAAATTGGATTTTATTTAATTAAAAAGGAGAGCCTTCAAGGATTATTCCCAGAGCACATGAACACACAGCAAAACAGCAACAAGTATCACCTGTGGAACAACGTGCAGCAAACTTTTTAAACCAAATACAGAAGCTGTAAATGGATGGTGTTCTGGACAACTGGTACATTTACTTTTTCTACTACAAACCAAGTTTGATTTAATTTTATGCACATTTAATAAGGCTGAGTGGGCCTAGACACTTTTCAAACAGTAAAATGGTTATTTGTAAAGCCTTAACAGCCACTCCACAGACTGTCCGTCCATTTTAATGCTTTCACACCTTCCAAACAAAACCTTTTTGTCAAACTAGTTTTATAAACAGACAGGTGTTGTGCTATTTCCATTACACTGTAGGGGTATCCATTATACTTCTCAGGAGATCAAACCACAGTTAAAATGAGGGTGAACATTGGACTTCCATTCATCAGGTGGACACATACATGACTAAGTGAATGTTAATGTTCCTCTCTGTCTGTTTAGTAAGGTGGTAATCTATCAAATGTTATGTTTACAGGTTGATCCGCTGCCTCCAATTGGCCGAAAAGGCTTAAATCTCAGTCAGATACTTCAATCTGGTAGCTTTGAATAGCTTTAACAAACAGCTCATCCATTTAGCTCACGCTAGCTAAAACCACTGTTCATCCAACAAAACCACATCAGAATGAAGAGTTCAGGCCACGTTTTGAGGTCACTCAGTGTTTAAGGAAATCATTGACCTTGTTGATGGGGTTGCTCACAATGTGACAGCGGAGTTAGTGACTGGAATGAGTTGACTGGCACTGACACCTCATTTCCAGGCAGCCACTGCAATTGTTATTACAGCGTGTTTGAATGTGGTTTTATATTAGTGTCTCTACCTCAAGCACAGAGCTTAGTAACATTATTTTACATAAAAACCTGCAGACCTTTAGTCTTCCATGTCCAGCCTGTCCCCTCTGGTACAAATGTATTTCGTGTGTGGGGGCGGGGCTGTATATGCAAAAGCTCTCAACCGTGTGTGTCCTTACAGTGACCTACATATATGGTATTTAGTCAAGTAGTTTGGACAATGAGAGTTAATGCATATTAAGATCTGCACCACATGCAAACTAAACAACATCCAGGCTTTGATCTGAATGGGACGTAAACATACGATTTAAAGCTCTGAGCTCTTTCTGCATTATACTGGGGCCATTTACAAGCAGGCTTTTAGTGGTGTGTAATGGTTCAC
Organism: Thunnus albacares; assembly: GCF_914725855.1. Classification (NCBI taxonomy): domain Eukaryota; kingdom Metazoa; phylum Chordata; class Actinopteri; order Scombriformes; family Scombridae; genus Thunnus; species Thunnus albacares. The sequence continues at coordinate 2,988,609 of NC_058117.1, read as the reverse complement.
AGGAACTGACAAAGCACACAACAGGACATATACATCGTAGGTCATGTAATCCCTGCCCCCTATGCTTGACCCCAACACACACACATATACACACAAACACTCAGTGGGGCGACCCATTCCCAGCAATTACAAAGCCTCAACCAACCTAATCCACCATGCAACCTGAGCTGCTTTAATCTTAACAAAGGGGAGATAATAGATGTTGAAATGTGTGTGTGTGTGAGGGGGTGGGGGGGTGGGCTGGAGGGGCGTTGACTTATCCTACTTTTGGGGACACGTTTCAGACTTGGAGATGGCTTGTCCAATTGGGGACCCAAATGATTTTTGGGTGAGTGGTTAAGGTCAGGGTTAGGGTAAGTCTCCAGGAAATGGATGTAAGAGTGTGCGTGAGAGATATGCATTTGGTTTCACTATCATGCAAAACAAAGTTTGAGTTTAACATCTTTAGAGAAAGTAAAGTGTGCTCGTTTAATCTCTTCTGTCTTTCTTTGAGTTGGGCAGGTCCTCACAAGAATATGTTTCAGTTCGTGTTTCAGTTTGTGTTTCAGTTTGTGTGAGCTCTGATGACTGTTGCCATGTACATCAACAACAATTAGTGATGGATAGTGTTGTCGGTACCAGATGGTACTTTAGGATTTACAGTGTTATGTAACCAGAGAGAGAGGGCTTGGGGTGGGGGGTCAGCAGGACTGAGGAAGATGAGAGACCTGACACAACATGAGCAGCTTTTATCACACACCAGCAGACCCAAAACACAGCGGGAGACAGTTTGGAATTTTATAAAATCATTGACCTGAAATCCTGCAAGGGAACGTCAGAGTCTCTTCCTTTGGTGGTCTAACTTTCTCTGGACAGAAGGAGTGGACACTTTTATATTTTGCTAGGGCTGCAACTAATGATTATTTTCATCACAATTGATCTGTCAAATAAATCTATAAACTGCCACGAAATAGTGAAGAATGTCCATAATGTTTTCCCAAAGCAGGTGACCAGATGTGACCAGTCACAAAAAGTCACTAATAACTAAAAAGCCAGAATGTTTATCTAATTATTTTACTTTTTAAACATCTTCCTACATGATTATCTAAATGCTACTTCAAGGTTTTTTTCTACTTCTGGAGGAGAATAATTAAAAATGCTTTAATTCTATTTTTATATTTTAGTGTAAAACATCTGATTTGATGATACCAAGTCTAGGAAATACCAGAATCAGAGACATGTGTAATTTTTAAAAATGTAATAGTGCAGACAAACAGAGAAAAGCAACAGATCCTCACGTTTTTAGAAGCCGGAACTATCAAATGTTTGTTATTTCTTCTTGATCAATGGCTTAAAGGATCAGTCAGAGTTAGATAGTGTTAGATTTCATTCACAAGTGGCAAACCAACAACTGAATTAAACTGGATAAAATACCTGAGTGAAAGACTCAAGGAGTGGCATTAAGTGGAGATTTACATGTAGATAATACTTGGAAATGTGTGTAGGCTAAAGAATCCTTAAAAGCTCAGTCATACCAGCATTATTAAGTATAAATGAAGTAAGTGAACTTTAACTTGTCTTTGCAAACCATCACAGGGATTCTCCTGATCACTGGGTTCCATATTTTCTACTTGCCATTCCTACAGTCTTTTTCAGTTATGTTTCTCATGCTGTGATTGCTGGTTGTGTTCACATAATGTTTATACAACCCCTACTCTGATGTATACCTTCTTTTCTTTGCCCTAATCCTACAGTAGTACCAGCTGCTACAACAATCTCTTTCAGGGATCATTAAAGACCCCAAATAAATAAAATTTTCATCCAGCTCAATGCTTCAGTTCATAAAACTTTACTCTCAACTGGGCATGTGGGGGCTCTGCTGGACACAATAACAGAACAAAAAGTCTTATCATGTGTTATACTAACATTTTCAAAAAAGGTTTTTCTTAAGAAAGCAAATGGAGAAGTAACATTTACTTGTTAAGGTTGAAACAGGAAAACTCAACTCTGTTTTGGAAAAAGGCTTCAGTCTGACTTTGTCTGCCATTGTAAAAGCTGCTTTGTGTGTGACGGTGTTTACGGGGGTCTGTAGTGGTGCTCTGTTTGCAGTTCTGTCATTCACAAGGACATTTTATCATGAGAACCCCTGTTTTATGGCTGCCAGAGAGCTGAGAAACAGCAGGAACACACACAGGCAGAGACAACGCTTTTGTCACTCGCCTTTGGAATGTAGAAGACCATTACTATGCAAATCAGCAAACATCTACCCTTGTAAACTAGTGTGTGTTTACATGAGTTTGTAAGGGGTAAGGACATGGTTAAAAGAGTGTAAAAACACACAAACAAGACAAAGCTCAGTTCATAAAAAGCTTCCTGTTGAAATGAACATCTCAGCCCTGATCTAATCATCCACTTTAATTTGCCCACTTGCATGCATTTGTCTCACCCCCTTTTTCTATACATTACATCCTCCTTCTCACTGTGGGGATCAGTGTAGCTTCCTCTTATCTTAATCTCTTCTACAAGGGATGAATCCAATTTGGAAGCAGTTTAGGAGTCGAGTGAGAAAAATCAACTCGTTTCAGAAACCACAATCAGATATTTATGTTCAGCCAGCTCCAGCTACCACATCACTCTTTTCTATGTCAGGTCCAAAAGTGACCGATTTCAGCACTCTTTGGGCTCAAACTACAGCTCCGGCTGATAAAGATAGAGGGAGTATAAGTCTTTATTCACAAAGTAACCATTTCAACACTGTGCTCAGAGATACAAATCCATATATATATATTATAAAAGGTATTCATAATATGATAAGCACTCATTTTCTACTGCAGTGCAGAAAACAAAAATCAACAGTAACATCTCTTTCAGGGTTTATATGCTTGTAAACCTGGATAAGACCTCATGGTTAACTGTTTTTAGTGAAAATATTTTCTACAAGAAAAAGAAATAGTGCCTATGTTAAATGAGAAAATATGTCTTTGTAGTTTGGGTGAACTGACCTTTTAAGAAGATCTGAATGATGTAATAATAGGAATTATGGTTTGTCATAAGATGATTGTTTCCGGCTGTTAAAGATGTTGGTAGCATGTGTGTGTGCTCAGTTATTATCTAAACTGAACCATTGAAGTTTTAAATGGTCTACAACTAGATCAACAAATACTTTAAAAACCAACCTGATCTGAAAGAGATCAGTCAGATATGATCTTAATACATCCAGAGATAATTGGACCGGGTCCAAACTGTGGTCAACCCAAACAGATCCAGACAGGCAGAGATCAATAATACTTGCAACAACATGATGCATCAACAATGAACAAGCAGCAATACATATCTGCTCAGATCCACTGTGGCACTAGAAGTACTGACACTTAGTTTAAATCTGATTATCATTATGAACTAACATGACTTGGGTTAGGTCTTGGTTACCAACCATTTACATCCATCATTTTTGCCTTGAGAGAAGAATCTTTTACATTCCAGAATGAGTTGGGGCAACTGATGGTATGGCACTGATTTCAGCTTTAAGAAATCAAGCTCTCCCCGATGAACTGTCCAAGGTGTCCCCCACCTTTCACCCAATGACACCCCGCCTCCTGTAACTCTGCACACAATCAGTGGCTACAGAAAATGGATGGATGGACCGAAGTTCAGTGTTAGCAGTTCACAGCCTTGATAGTGGGCGGTGGCTAAAAAAGGAGCATTTGTACAGTACATTATCTAACCGAGCGGTATATATGATGTACAAGGGCATGGCGAGTGGAGAGCACTTGGTTTTATGTGGTCTACTGTCCTCAGGGAAGCACTGTCAGTAACTCACATTAATAACCTTACTAGTCATGCTCTTGCCAGTCGGGTTGCAGCTCCCTTACAACAAGTCTAACCAGTCAATAATTAACAAATTACAGATATATGACTCATGGTACTATTTCTACTGTTCCAGGCAAAATATGTAGTATTTTCTATTTAAAGCATCTCACAGAGGAATACGCTGAAGATAAAAACTGGGCCAGAAAACATGTAAAAAAAAAATCTGACAACCCATCTAGAGCAATGTAATAAAATCTCTCTTTGAAATACAGCCTCTTTTACTCTACTGTTTTATCACAGCAGAATGTCCTGTCCAATTCAATCCAATGAACCATAATCAAAAAACTAATAAAATTGAACAACTTAGCCTCTGTCTTTGTACTCTTACACCATTCAACAGTTCTCTGTGAAATACAGTTCACACCAGTGGTTGGTTTGTGAGGGAGTCAATTAATTAACTATTCAACTTCAAACTACTTTTTGCCGACATATACTCTGTATCAAGTGCTTCTGCTTCTCCTTTTACCTCCAATTAAAGCAGACAAAGGCTGATGAGAACCACTTCACACCAAACAAATAAGACAGTCCCTTTTGGAAAGATAGTTCATGTTTGCCTTTGTGTTTTTTACAACCTGTGAAACAAGGTGTGGGTAAATAAGTGAGTTAAGAGACTACACATTCTTCCTGTTCACTCTTCCTATATGGAAGTTATCACAGCTGCCCTGTCAAGTACCCACACCTCCAGCTATATTAATTGTTCTTTTCAGAGAAATCCCTTTATCTGCACATGTGCAAGTTTAGGTGACTCTGTTTAATACCATCCACTTGCATTTTCCAAAGTCTAACCAACTCTCTCAATCTAAATTGCCTCTTCTATTTGGAGATTTTCTTCGCTTAAAATATGAGGGTGTTGACAGTTACTTATCACATAAACCTAAAAAAAGAGGAATACAGCACCCAAAAATGTATCTTGTGAGTAACTAATCTTCACCGCCTGTGGGCTTAAAAGGTGCTTTGAAAGGTGTAAAGCTTGCATGAATGTGAAGGATGGCAGCTACGGTTGGCTTGTTGACGCAGCAGGTATGATTGATTCCAATGAAGACCTGTCATAGCAAAAAACAAACCTTCAAGAGACCACTCCTGCAGTATAATCCATTTGTCCACCATTATGTTCAGTATGTTCCATATGACCAGCATTAGTCCTGCAACTAATGATTATTTTCATAATTGATTAATCTGTCAATTATTTTCTTGATTAATTGATTTGTTGTTTGGCCCATGAAATTGTGAACAATATCAATCACTGTTTCCTACAGCCCAAGCGGATGTCCTCAAATGTCTTGTTTTGTCACGACCAACAGTCCACAACCAACAGATATTCAGTTTACTGCCATAGAGGACTAAAGAAACCAGCAAATATTCCCATTTAAGAGGCTGGAATCAGAGAATTTGAAGATGATTGATTATTTTGTACTGTCATTGTTGAAATCCACTCTAACTATTGTGAATCTGAGCTGTGGTCCTTTAAGCTATCCTTTCAACATAGAGCACAATACTGCAGTTACACAATAGACCTTAATATCAAGGTTTTGAAGCCAGGTGAGGCACTTTTTCAGTTATTTCGGTTTATTTGAGGTTTGGTGGCAGCATGTTGTGAAGCATGCGGCCCTCAAAGCTTAAAATGTCTCCACTTTAGCTGTATCAGTGTGACAACAGTCTTTGAACCAGGAACTACCTTGGCAAAGCTCCTGAGTGAGATTATAGTGTGTTCTCATCATGTGCGAGTATTCCTCCCTTCACTGCTGATATTTTATTTTCAACAAAGTTCTCCTCTTTGTTACCTCGGGTCAGCTACTGTATCTAACTATGGTGACCAGACGTCACCAGATTGTCCCGGTTTCAAGCTGGGTGTCCTGAGTCCTAACAAATATCTGTAGAACCCTAAAATGTTGATGACTGATGCAGACTGCATGGAAGATTATAGGGGTAAAACAACACACATCCCTGCAGTCTACTTACAAACAGACTACCTAAGGCAAGCTAAGAGGATCGTGACTGACCCATCCCATGTTCTATACACTGAGTACCAGCTACTTCCCTCTGGTAGAAGGTTCAGAGTCCCTTGTAGAAGACAATAGATTTAAAAATTCATTTAACCTGGTGTCAATAAAACTTTTAACTAGTAGCAGATAAGGCTGGGATGTGCACTGGAAGATCTTTTATGTAAGAGATTTTCAATGAAAAATGGATTTTCTATATTTTTTTTTTTTTTTTTTTTGATTGATGTGTTTGTCTTCTCTGTTTGCCTTGGTACTTTTACAACCTTGGTATTTATTACCAATAAACTTGGTTATTTATCAACACTTTTGTTTATTTTCTGTATTTGAAATGTGGTTTTAGAACCTTGTTTGTTATTTATTAACTCATTTGTATTCTTTTCTGAATATGAAATCTTGTCTTTTTATGGCTGCAGCATGGGTGAAGAGCCCAAGACAAATTTCCCACTCTATGGGACAGTTAAGTTAATCTTGAACCTTGAATTATGATTAAGGTTCCGATGTTTTAATCTTTGTAAACTTGCAACCAGCTGGTGGTATAGTGTTGTGAAGATGTAAGTCAAAGTTATTTGTATGTTATAGTCTAAAAGTTATTTATAGGCCACAAAGAGATTGTTTTGTTGGAAAAAAAAAAAATGTTGACAGAGAATGTGTCACTGTCGGCCATTTAGCCAGCAGCCTGCACTTGTGCAAACTGACAAATACCTTGGTGGATTTTGGGAGACAAAACATAATATTTCATCTGCTGAGGTGCTGTCCATGGTGTTGAAAGGTAGGCTTGGTAGGTGTGCTAAACCCTGAAATAAGTGTCCCCCATCCTGATGAAAATGCCTATGTGCATAAACACATACATGTGCACGTGCATGAATGTGCGGTACACTTAAGGCTCCCAGTTTGGGGGTTTGAACATAGTCACCCTATATCTAACACTAATTAGACAGCTTGAAAGTTGCTGTAGGATCAAAAAAAGCGTCTCATCTGATTTCAGTCAAAATGGTAAATCAGTCTCCAGCATTTCGACATGCTGCCACATCTTTTCATTCTTTCTTACCCGGCTTTGATGAACAGCAATCTAGTGTATTTGCAAACACAACACATTGGGCCCAGAGAGCTGTAATTGGAGAAGCTGTCAAGCCAGCCGAGAGGAAGGCTGAAGTTGTCTTCAAACAACAATTTAGCGGCTCTCTTCCAGACAGATGCAGCTGAACACCTGTCAGAGGATAACTGTTCATTTGATGTGAATGCTTTCTGCAGTGTGTTAAAAGCTGATGCTATTCACATGCACACCAATTTGGTATGTGCTGTTGCCTGGAGTTATGGACAGGGAGGTGATAGCTAACTGTTATGGCTGTCTAATATCCCAACCATGCACATACTGTATTAACAGATTCCTTCAGTCCATGCTTTTCCATGCGATTATACACACTGGTGATGATGCAGGTCTACAGGTTAAAAAAACAGACCTGGTCCATGTTTGAATCAGCAAATCGTCTGGGAAAACATGGACGGTAAATGTGCTTTCCATGGAGAAATCATATACACACAACTTTACCTCAGCCACACTTCTGCTGCTTAATCCACTTAATGTACCTGACGATGCACCTGGACAAAATCAGTGTTATCACCTTCTACTCACACACACACACACACACACAAACACACACACATGCATACAGAGCACAAAGACCATTGTCAGGGCAGTTGTCGGACATCAACGTAAATTAGCACACAGAGCAGTTTAAGGGCTTCATTAGCATCCAGAGCTTCTATAATTAAATGTGTGTGAGTGGCTGGCCTGTCAGATGACATCATGTACTGACTGTTTTTAAAACTCATCGCCTTAATAAGACTATTCACTACAACTGATATGTGATAATAGCATTTGCACCATTTCTCTGTAGATAGCTCTGTGTGGTTAACTCCCTAATGACTTTACATACAGAGTAATCATGAACAACCGGTAGTATTGTAGTATTGCAGTAATGCGATTAAACACAATATTATTAAGGAATATGCACCATGAGCACATAGCATGAACTAATGGTGTGAATTCCCTTCCAACTGTTTAATTAACCAAATTATCTAAAACAACTGACACATAGTCAGCCTGTGACTTTTGGGCCCCAAGAGCAGTTTTTCTGGTTGGTAATCCAGCCGTGATGTTCAAATGTTAGCATGTCAACATAGTCATCATTAGCTGTTTGGCCCACGGTATGAACTGCTAGTACAATGAAGGTTACATGAATATGAACATGTAATATGTAGCAGTAGATGAGACTCGTCTTTTAGTTGTAGTCCCTGTCGTAAAAATAATCAAAGCACGGTAGGAGATATGACGATCGACTGTACACATTTGTCTACCGTCAGAGATTTTGTCATACTGTTTATACCGTGGTAACTCTTCTTTTAACATCTCTGGTTGTATTAAGCCACTGTGTGCAGTGTTTCAAGTCAAAGAGCAGGAAAGGTTAATGGTTTTATTGCTATATTTTTTATTTCAATGTGATGAAACAGCGTAATGTGTAAAAACAGACATTCCTGTCTGGTTATTTTATTCATAAACTATTTCTCAACTAATGTTTCATAAAACCTATTATATCAGGATAAATATTGTATACTGTGTGAGGATTTGAAAATGGAAACCTTAAAAATATAGTTTCTTCCTATTTTCAAAGCAGCCTGGAAGTCCAACAATGTCATAAATCTTTGAAATTGTTATGTTCAATGACATCACAAGGGTTTAACAATCAATAATAATCCACTTGTTTTCACTTCTTACAAGTCATTAAAAATTGTAAATTGTATTCACATTTTGGTCTCCCACCAGCAAGTTCTGTTACACTTTGTCAACAACAGCTCCTCAGTCTTAGATAACGTTCCTCCACTAAAAACAAGATGCCATCAGTACGTCCTCTTTAAGGATGAAAGAATTCAAGAATGAAAGAAAACATTTTAACAGCTAAATAAAAAAAAAAGCTAGAATTTCAGAGTGTCTGATAATCACCAGCTAATGAAAGACATATGATCTCATATTTAAAAGACTGAAGATGTAAGCCCTAAATATATCTCTGAACTCCTCTGAGCGAGCCCATATAATCCCAGATTTTTATTTAGTACTTATCAGTTGCACTGGGAAGACCTCATCCCCTGCTGTTTTCTGCAAAACTGACTGCTGATCAAATTAAGGTCATCAGTTCCCTGCAATTCTCTTGTCCTGTCCTCATATTGATATTTGTGCCAGTTGAGGCTGATCCTTCCATCGTACCAAACTGTTTTCCAGTTATTTTAACATCATACCAACAGTTTTAGGTCTGCTAGTATTCAGATACATTATACTGTACATTATATGCCTAATTTGATATTTACATATTTACAAATTAAGAGTAAAAGGAAGTTTTTCTAATCTTTTACCCCCATTTTCTATAATTGAAGTTGACAAGCAACATCCTCTATCATTAGGTTTAGGGTTAGGGTTAGGGCATTAGGGTTAGGGTGTCTTCTATCTAAAATAAGCAACAACAACAAAAAAAACTCCTCCCAAAGAACCTTTAACATAGAGAAAAAGTAAGAAAACATCAGGAAGAGCAACAGAGGAGGGATTCCTCTTCCAGGACAGACAGACATGCAACAGATGTTGTATGTACAGAATTGACCAAAATAGCAAACGACGACAGAATTATATACAGATGGATAACTTACATGAAGAATGTGATGAGAGCATTCACATTAAACAATAGACATCAAGTGACTGTAGAGAGAGCGGGGTACATAACTGGCATCTCCTTGTTTTTGTTTGATAGATATATATCCAGCTCACCCTGCCAGTAGATCGAAGTGATATTTATAAATTGTCTTCTTTGCATGAAAAACTGAAAAAAAAATAATTCAGCCAAATAGAAGTTGCCCTCATTCAACTTTATGAACACATTAAGCTTGTTTCTGAGGCCTAATTCAGAATGACACACTAAAATACTTGTTTATTCAGGCTTTTGTGCTCATCTCAGGAGTATTGCTAAACTTAGATCCATCCTGAGTTTCAGCGATACAAAGGATTACACGCCTTTATCTCTTCTTGCCTTAACTGCTGCAGTGCCCTGTTTGTTTGCCTTAACCAAAAAGAGAACGCCTCCAGTGTGTGGTGAGAGTGCTGAAGCAAGGCTTTTACCTACAACAAAGAGAGAGGCCAAATATCTTCCTCTCTTCACTGATGGGCTTCACTGATTTTTTGTAGTGATTATGTGCTAATGTTTTCCTGGCTTGGCTCCGGGTTATCTCTCTGAACTTTTGACTGCTTAACAGACTACATATTGCATGACTGACCTGACTGTGACTGTGTCCAGGATAAAGACTAAAGGTGACTGAGCTTTGGCCATCATGTGGCTTTGGATTGGCCGTCCTGAACAACTCACAACAGCTGGCAGTGTCACTATCTTCCTCTATAAATCTCTACCTGACATTTACTTTATCTGAAAGCCTTGAAATCTTGTTTTCTTTTGTTTACTAATGTGTTATAATGTTATCTCGTCTGCTACTTAATTGTATCTTCCTACATTATTTTTTTTCACTCACTCTTTCTTGTATTATCTGTTACAGACGCTCTTATTCTCCTTTCATCCTTTGTATTGATCTATGTCATCTTTTATTTCTCTTTAGTGAGACACTACAAATGTTGTTTGACAAAAATAATCTTACATCTGCTTATGTTTTTGGGAGCTTTCAATCGTGTTTCACGCTCTTCCGCGGTGGATGGAATTTTGATGTAGTTGAAAGCTCTGGAAAATACTAGTAAGTGGGAGAATATAATTGTTTTTTATCCGAGTGGTGTTTGTTTTATTATTTTATGTCATGTTTCAAACAAATCTTTTTATGCTCTTAGTTTCTACTCGTATTCTGATATTTCTACCGTGCTCTCACATTATTTTTGGCATCTTGTTGAACTGTGAACTGAAAAAAACATGCTGATGAAGTGTTAAATCACAGGACACACCCTGTGAAAGTCCTACAAATGCGGGCGGTTAAATGGAGCTGATTTTTTATTTTTCCACATCCAGGTAGCCTGGGGGCATGCACTACAGCTCACTACAGCTGTCAGAGTTTACAACAGCATTTCTGTCTCCAACAAGCTCCACAAATGACAGGATATGATTAGCTTTAGACTAAAGACAGTAAGGTTAGGGTCAGGACCACCCTGGGAGTCGTATCCAGCCTGAGAGGCAGTGTTGCCTTAGAGGCTAAATTCAGGGAAACAGAGCCCCCTATTGTG